>NC_045452.1:34623913-34669653 GCF_002776525.5 Piliocolobus tephrosceles
TAAAGACTTCCTGATGTTAAACATTCTTTTCTGCCTGCTCCCAAGTTTTATGCAAAGCTTTATTCCTTTAACCAATTGCAAATGAAATAATCTCTGAATCTACCTACAGCCTCTAAGCCCCCCATTCACAATATTCTGCCTGTGACCCCAAATATCTGAGACAGGTCTCAGTCATTTTAGAAAGTTTATTTTGCCAAGGTTAAGGACACCTGCCCGTAACACAGCCTCACCTGACATGTGCCCAAGGTGGCTGGAGCACAGCTTGATTTTAAACATTTCAGGGAGACAAGAGACATCAAACAATATGTGTAAGATGAACATTGGTTTGGTCCAGAAAGGCAGGACAACTTGAAGCAAAGGTGGGACAACTCAAAGTGGGGAGGGGGCTTACAGGTTATAGGTAGACAAATGGTTGCGTGCTTTTGAGTTTCTGATGAGCCTTTCCAAAGGAAGCAATTAGATATGCTCTCTCTCCATGAGCAGAGGGATGACTTTGAATAGTATTGGGAATAGGCCCCCAAAATCTGGGCATAAACTCGGCCTAAAACTGGCCATAAACAAAATCTCTGCAACACTGTGACATGTTCGTGATGGCCATGACGCCCACACCAGAAGGCTGTGGGTTTACTGGAATGAGGGTGAGGAACACCTGGCTCACCCAGGGCGGAACCCACTTAAAGGAGTTCTTAAACCACAAACAATAGCATGAGCGATCTGTGCCTTAAGGACATGCTCCTGCTGCAGATAACTAGCCCAGCCCATCCCTTTATTTCAGCCCATCCCTTTATTTCCCATAAGGAATACTTTTAGGTAATCTATAATCTATAGAAACAATGCCAGTCACTGGCTTGCTGTTAATGAATATGTGAGTAAATCTCATCTCTGTTCGAGGTTCTTAGCTTTGAAGGCTGTGAGACCCTTGATTTCCCACTTCACACCTCTATATTAATGTGTGTATGTCTTTAATTCCTCTAGCACCACTGGGTTAGGGTCTCCCCGACCGAGCTGGTCTCAGCAGAATAAAATGGGAGGCAGCTTTAACCTAAGCAGTTCCCGGCTTGAATTCTCCCTTTAACTTAGTGGTTTTGGGGCTCCAAGATTTATTTTCCTTTCACATTCATTTTTGGGCTGAACCAATGTATACCTTCCATGTATTGATTTATGTCTTTGCCTATAACGCTTGTCTCCCTGAAGCGTATAAAACCGAACCATAGGCTAGGGATGGTGGTTCAGGCCTGTAATCCCAGCAGCTTGGGAGGCCGAGGTGAACAGATCACCTGAGGTCAGGAATTCGAGACCAGCCTGACCAACATGGTGAAACCCCATCTCTACCAGAAATACAAAAATTAGCTGGGTGTGGTGGTGCATGCCTGTAATCCCAGCTACTCGGGAGGCTGAGGCAGGAGAATTGCTGGAACCTGGGAGGCAGAGGTTGCAGTGAGCTGAGATCATGTGACTGCACTCCAGCCTGGGTGACAGAGAGAGACTCGGTCTCAAAAACAACACACACAAAAAACCCATAACCCAACACGTCAGGCACACTTTCTCAGGCCTCATGAGACTGTGTTTCCATGGGCCATCATCAGCCATGTTGGCTCAGAATATCTCTTTAAAATTTAATTTGAGAGAGTTTGGTTTTTCTGCTAACAGCACAAACATAATTATAATATTTAATAAAATACTGAAAAGTGAAGTAGGTAATTGGGAAGTGCAGCTTCTGCTTAGGTGGGATTTTTCCATTGTTCACATGTCTACACTCCATGTAGTATTCACACAGTCCACGTGTCATTGATACAGGATTTCTCCTCCTTAGCTCAGCGAAAACCTGGGAGTCTTGTCCCACAACCAGGAAAAAGTTAGGCACGTGAACCTGTTGAAAGGTGAGGAAAGCAGAATTTACTAAAAAAAAGATCTCAGCAAAAAAAGAGGTCCTGCCAACAGGCTCCCATCACACAGACTGAATTCCAGTTCACCACATGTGAGCTAGAGATGAGGCTCCTCTCCCTGCATAAGGCTCTAACTTCCGATGGCTCCGCCACATCCTCCCAGTAGGCAGGCGGGCCCCCCCACTCCGTTGTGGGCATGCGCAGACAAAGCCCTGGGCAGCTTCCCTCATCTGTCTTCTGCATCTGTCATTCTCCCTCTAAAGAAGTACATCTAATTGGCATTAGAATAAAGATAAGAATAAGGACGAAGTCTTAATTGCTTCCTATTGACAGGGGCACTGTTTTGGGGAAATGGCAGTCAGGGCTCCCTCAGAGGCCTATTTAAGGGTTCCCAGCAGAAGGGGCTATCGTCTGAGGCTCCTGTTGCATGACCAATTGGAGTTTGATGGCCTGAAGGCGAGAGGAGACAAACTAGGTTATCAGAAAACATGTATCAAAATGAAATAATGGGCGGGTAAGGACAGTTCAAAAATCCTGAGGCCTTTTGCCAGTTTGTAGAAGGAGAGGGAGGCCAAAAACCCAACGGGTTTAAAAGAAAAACCTTGACCCTTTTGCCAGCATGTTGCACTTCTGTATCCCTTCCCCTGAGTCCAATCCTAAGCCAACCAGTTTAAGGTTTGGGAAATTAACTTTTCCCAGTTTGGGGGATGCATCTGAGGGGAGTGTCCCATTGTACAGAGACACGATGACCTATCTATGAAGACAGGACAGGAGGAGAGAGGAAAAAAAGAAGGCTTTTTTATTTTTCAAAGGAATCCCAGGGGGTCAGGATGCGTTTGAAAGGGGTATAGTGAAGATGGATGACTACCCATCTAGAAACAGGGAATTGAGGCATCCCAGGTTCCCTTCTGTTCCTAGCAAATACCTGGGGCACGTGAGGGGGAGAAAGTGAGGCAACCTTCTTTCTTCCCTCCTCATATCCCTGGGTCCCAGTGACCACAACAGGGTGCCACCCATGGGTGTCAAATCGACTTTCATCCATGTTACCGGGGGGCCTAGAGGGGGGAGTATCTGCTCTCACCCCTGTACGTCCTATTTCTCCTGCTATCAGTAGCCTCCGAATTGCCTAGAACTTGCTTATGCCATGGATACTAGCATGACCTCTATCCATGAAACAGGAGACTTGGCTTAACCTGCAGGAATCACTCACCCGTGCTGTGCCTTTTAACTTCCATTGTTGTCTGCCTCTGGGTCCCTCAGATCCAATTTTCTTTCCTAGGGCTTTGACCCGAAGCTTGGAATTGAGTTTGGGACAAAAATGGGTCTCGAGGAGGTTGCATGGACTCCTTGTCATAGGCCGAATGGTAAGATGAAGCTGTGGAGTTGAGTCCTCCTCCAACAAGGCAGAGAAAAGGACGCACTGTGACATGCCCTGATAACTGGTGGATGTAGTTAAGGTTGCTAAGATTTGGGTGCATGGGGCTTGGCCTTGGTTAGCTCCCTTGGTCTTACTTTCATAAAAAGGAAACCTCCAGGTGATGGGCACCATATTTATTCCCATCACCCGGCAGGATTTGCAGGATAATTGCTCAGAATTAATTATTGATTCAGATTTTTACATTACCCAGCCCCTTTTTTTCCTTCTGAGCCACAGTTGGAGATCACTGGTTGGTTCACAGGAATAAGCAGGGTTAGTCTAAAATGCAGGCAAACACTTAAAAACAACAAATGAGTCTAGAATTTAATGACAAATGTATGATAAGTTTTGAAAGATAATGTCTCTCTCTCCAGTCCTCATTTTTGTTAAATCATGATAGGACTGAGTTGTTTGCAAAATAGACTTTAGTCTTATACTTGGCCTGATTATTTGCCTAAAGAGCAGCAAGCATAATTATTTTTACATGGGCCTTTTAGATTGGCTCTGATGGAACTCTGTTTCACAAGGAATCTCAGATAGGACTTTCTAAAGCGGAGCCCCGGCATGGGTTTTTACCCTCAGATACCTGTGAGCTGGGTAAACGCCTATCTTCTTGAGGTCCCAATAGCATGGGGTTCCTGGGGCAGTTAGAAAGTGACATTCTGGCCGGGCGCGGTGGCTCAAGCCTGTAATCCCAGCACTTTGGGAGGCCGAGACAGGCGGATCACGAGGACAGGAGATCGGGACCATCCTGGCTAACACAGTGAAACCCCATCTCTACTAAAAAATACAAAAAACTAGCCGGGCGAGGTGGCCGGCGCCTATAGTCCCAGCTACTCAGGAGGCTGAGGCAGGAGAATTGCGTGAACCCGAAAGGTGGAGCTTGCAGTGAGCTGAGATCTGGCCACTGCACTCCAGTTTGGGCGACAGAGCGAGACTCTGTCTCAAAAAAAAAAAAAAAAGAAAGTGACATTCTTTACTCACTGCAGGTTAGGAATCCTGTACGGGGGCTGTGTAGACCAGGTATGAGGCCAGTTTTCCCAAGGGACTTTTACTGGCTCTGCAAATTGAGCTTGACTCCTTAAAGGGAAGCATACCCTTCTAGTCAAAGCCTCGGTAAAACAACCAGTTTCTCTAATTGTGTATTGTTGCAAAAGAAAATGGATTCTTACTGCACTGATGCAAACAGCTATATTGCCAAAAGTTAAGAATACTTACAACTGGTTTCCAAATCCCAGAGAAGCCAGGCAGACAGAGAGGCAAATATGCTCCAAATTTTGTTCACAGGAGTATACCTTACTCAGTTATTAAAGGCCGTAAATAGCCCAAAATGTTTCCTTGACTCTGAAAACAAGGATCAGCAATTTTCCAAGCAAAAGTAAAAAAGATTACTTCAGTTTTCTATTAGTTCCGTCCTTTCAGTTAACTCTTGTTTTACTTGATGTTTGTGAATGGTTCAGCTCTTCATGAGTCCTGTATGTTTTTCCTTTATTCTAATATCATTGTCTCCAAAGTTATCAGAAACCTGCATTTGAGAGCACCTGGCAAAGTTCTGTAGCTGATTATAAACCATCCTTTGAAGAGGATCAAGACAAGACAACAATTGTCTATGAGTAACGAAATGTCCAGGGTAGTTACAGTCAGAAACACGATTGACAGACACACTTGGTTATCTCCGTAGTTTACAATGACTTAACAACCTTAATTGTGATTGATAGCATATACTCAGACATTAGAATTTCAGAAATCCCATACAATTTTGGAACACATATTAATATTATTCCCTAAAATATAACCTGAAGAAGATTAAAGATCATTTTGGCAATCCCATGTATCTAACCATGTCAGGTAATCCTGTTTACCTCTCTTCTGGGTGCTCCAGGGGCCCTCTGTAGCATCCAAAGGCCAGGGATCAGGAAAGACAATGTTTGAAACAGAAGTTTGATTTTAGGAAGCCTGTCAAATATGTTAGAGGTTTCAAAGAGTTGATGTTATGAAATAGAATTACAGATTTTCATAAGTTATTTGTTCCACCACAATGATGACTCAGACATTTTTTAAGAAGCAAAACTTTTTTATAACCCTTTACAAATTTTGCTAGATAGCAAAATTTGCTAGATAGATAGGGCTTTTATTTCATTGCTCAATTTATGGAAAAGCCATAAATTAAAGTCACATGAGCTAAAAGATGAGCCACAGGTTTTATTTTCCCTTTAAAAAATATTTGATCCAAGTGCTCATCCTTCCTTAAGTCAATTAATTAGAGCTTTTTTTATAGACATCACACACACCACACATATATAACTATACAGACAGGCAGAAGAAGATTCAGTAGCTATAATATTTTTCTTTTCTTTCTTTTTTTTTTTTTTCTGAGATGGAGTCTCGCTCTGTCGCCTAGGCTGGAGTGCAGTGGCCGGATCTCAGCTCACTGCAAGCTCCTCCTCCCAGGTTTACACCATTGTCCTGCCTCAGCCTCCCGAGTAGCTGGGACTACAGGCGCCCCCCACCTCGCCCGGCTAATTTTTTGTATTTTTAGTAGGGACGAGGTTTCACCATGTTAGCCAGGATGGTCTCGATCTGCTGACCTCGTGATCCACCTGTCTCAGCCTCCCAAAGTGCTGGGATTACAGGCTTGAGCCACTGTGCCCGGCCGCTATAATATTTTTCATTTGCTAGTCTCCTAATTGGATTATTGGCCTCTGGGTGGAGCCCTTTAAGAGCAAGACTAGGAAAACGTGCAGTTTCCAGGGTCTCATAAACAAGCATAGCTGGAAGGACAAAAACAGATTTTGAGAGGGTTCTATCTGCGTCTAATTCCTGGGGCTCCATGAGGAAATCAGAGGTCTCTCCTCTCTCATGTGTGCATTAAGAGTGGCAAGGCAGGCCAGGTGCGGTGGCTCAAGCCTGTAATCCCAGCACTTTGGGAGGCCGAGATGGGCAGATCACGAGGTCAGGAGATTGAGACCATCCTGGCTAACACGGTGAAACCCCCTCTCTACTAAAAAACACACACACACACACACACACAAAAAACTAGCCATAAAAAATGCCATAGAAATTCTGGGTTGGACAAGGCTGACATTCTTGACCCCTGGGAATGGCAAGGGTGGGGGCCTATTTCCTTTACCTTCAGAAGACTGAGGACAAATAGGCTGAAAAACAAAAGGGAAAAAGATGTTTTGGTCTGCATTTACTCACCTTCAGGGCCACCAAAATTATGCAGGATTTTTACTCCTTAGCTCAGCTAAAACCTGGGTTCTTGTCCCATTACCAGGAAAAAATTAGCCATGTGGACATGTTGAAAGGTGAGGAGATTTATTAAAAGAAAGCTCTTGGCAAAAATAAAATGAGGCTGTGCCAACAGGGTCGCACCTCACAGACTGAATTCCAGGTCACCACATGCGAGCTGAAGAGGCCAGGCTCCTCCCCACTGCACAAGGCATGCATTTCCCGTGCCTCCACCCCATTCTCCCAGTGCACAGGGGGGCCCCCAGCCCATTGAGAGCATGTGCAGATAAGACCCTGGGCAGGTTCTCTCATCTACACAAAAGCATCTGATATAAACACTTGTGGGGTGGGCTGGAGATTCTCTGGGGACCTTCTCTTATCTGCCTCCTGCATATATCATCATTTTGTGATAGAATGAAACTGAGCCCTGCAGAAATTAAAAGCAAAGAGATAATAATGTCTTGGCCATTAATAAGTCTGGAGCTTAGGATGAGTATTTTGAAGACTGTGCTAAATGTCTTATTTGAGCTAGAATTGGCATTGTGTTGCTGTTCATGTGGGTCTAAGTCGAGTCAGGACTGATAGGACTGAATGGACAAGTGGAAACATAGCAGCTGGACAACAAGAAGAAAGACTTGTGCCCAAATGCAAAGTGACTCTGGATTTATAGTATGTACTGTAGTCTACTGCGGTGTGATAAACTGTCCCAAAACAGTAGCTTAAAACAGCCAAATGTATTGTGGAATTTTCTAGGGGGTCAGGGACTCAAGAGCAGCTTAGTTGGTGGTTCTTGTTCAGAACATCTTATGAGGTTGCTGTTAGATATTGATGGGGGCTGCATCATCTGAAGGGTTTAAAAGGAGTGTCACTTTTAAGAAAGTTTCCTCACAGGGCTGGCAGTCAATTTGTGCTTTAGTTCTGTACCACATGGCCTGTCCAGCAGGAGAGCCTGGATTCTTTTACATGGCAGCTGGGCTCTGAGAGATGGGGGAGAGGAAGAAAGAGAGGGAGAGGGAGTTCTGATGTGTGTCCTTTTCCTTAAAGATTTGTTATTGGTCCATCAGAAGGAAATGTGAAACTTCCCACCTCCTCCTCCTTGAGATGCTACAAATATACAACTGACCCTGGGGCTGAGGTGCAGGGGCAGAAGTGGAGCCCTCTCTCATGGCCCAGAACAGAGAGGATGCAGAGTGGCGTTTCACAGCATGCTGTTTGAGTAACATAATACCCTAGGTCTAAGAGCAATAGATGCATAAATGGATGGCTGGGCAGGTGGATGGACAGAGGGAGGGACACTGAAGCTTGTCCCAGGTGTCTCCTACATGGACTTGGGATCTACACTGCCATCTTTGCTTTCTTCCTACATTGTCATTGCTTGAACAGGACTGTCCAAGGAGAACTGTGTTTTTTGGCAAGTGCAGGGGCTAGAAAAGGAGCAGTTAAGGATAACTGCCACTGTGCCCACTCTGCCTTCAGAGCACCCCATTGTGGCCTCAACATCCCTTTTTTAATGCCAACTTTTCACTTTACATTTCAAGAAAATAATATATCTCTTAAAGCTTTTGGGCCTGGATTATCAGATGACTGCATGCCCTTGAGAGAGTGGGGCTAGCCCCTGGTTGAAGACATTTTTTCCTAAGGTTGCTATTGATGCACTCCCTTTGCATCTCTTAAGTCTGTGTGTAGTTGTCCTTCCGTTGTTCTTGCTCCTCTCTCACTGGGATTATTGCCACTGCTTCTGTGGGGATGTATACGGCTTTGGCCTGTCTGGCACCCACTCATCTTTCCCCTGCTAATAGCTGCCTGGCTGGCCTTGGGGCCTCTGCCATTCAGGGGACTTGGGGCTCCTGGATCCAGGACAGGAGAAAGCTTGGAAACAGGATGTATTCCTCTTGATTTCCTGTGTGCTGAGTGGAAAGGTAAGGCTTGCCAGGGTTTCCCAGGTCAGAGGCTGACCCCTGTGGAGGATACCTGGCAGCTGCTGCTCAGAGGTCTCTGCAGGAAGGACGGAGAGCCCACTTAGCTAGTGCTTGCCAGACCAAGGCCTTGACTTAGATTGAGTATTTTGAGTAGCAATGCAGGAACATGATTTAGAGTTGCATAGAGTGATGATGACTTCCTCCAACCCATTTCTGCCAGCTGCTGGATTCATACATCCTTGGAGAGATGGTTGTTTACCATCTTTGCTTCTCTTAATGATCTATGTGGGATCTTGTGTCATGGAAAATGTCCAGATGTACCGTCTTCATTTGAGTGGCTGCATAGTGTCCCTTGAATTGACATCCCAACCTTTACTCAGTCCCCTCTGTATTGACAGCCAATTTGTTTCCATCTTCTGTTCTTAAACAGCACTGCCATAATATTTTAGTTCTCATGTTGTTATATGTATGTGGAGGTAAATCTGTGTATATAAAAAACGTCCCAAACAGGAATCACTGGGTCAGAGGGATTGCTATTTTATTTTATTTTTTCAAGATGGAGTCTCGCTCTGTCGCCCAGGCTGGAGTGCAGTGGTGCGATCTCAGCTCACTGCAAGCTCTGCCTTCTGAGTTCATGCCATTCTCCTGCCTCAGCCTCCTGAGTAGCTGGGACTACAGGTGCCCGCCACCACACCCGGCTAATTTTTTGTATTTTAGTAGAGACGGGGTTTCACTGTGTTAGCCAGGATGGTCTCGATCTCCTGACCTCGTGATCCACCCGCCTTGGCCTCCCAAAGTGCTGGGATTACAGGTGTGAGCCACTGCGCCCGGCTTGGTATTGCCATTTTAAATACTGAGAGATTGCCCCCAAATAAACATGACTTGTACATTCCACCAGGTGCATAAGAGCAATGTTGCCTTTCATAACAAAGAAAATATTTGGTTCTGGTTCTGTCTTCATGATAGTTTGTGGTGAGCTCTTAAGGCCTCTAATGAGCTTTCCAGTATTCACCGGAATTCATTTAGGCTCTTTTGTGAGCATATGTTGAGTGAGACTCTCCTGCACTCTCCTTTTTGGATGTTCCGGCATCCACCAGCATGTTCTCTGCCTGAAACTGCTGTCCCCTTGTTTTTCCACCCAAAAACCCCTTCTTCTAAGCCTGTCTTATACACCCTCTCTTTCAAGAAGCCCTCCTTGCCATGCCCAGGCTGAGTCGCTTGTCTTCCATGCTCTGAGGTTCTTCCTCCATCTTTGGGTTTAAACTCCACTGTTCAAGTGGGCTGTTCAGCAGAAGCAGGCTGCCTCTGTATCATGGATGAGGGCTGGGCTGAGAGGGGACATTTTGGGGGAAATCATTTATTTCCTTTATCCATTTGGAAGAAACTTCCTTTATTGCTCACTATGCTTTGGAATATGACATCTTTTAAATTCATTTTCCCCCACATCACTCTTCATGCTGCATTTGTGACCAATGGGAGAAAAACCAGAGTCCACGCAGTGGCAGGCTATCCCTATCCTTTATTCTGCCTGCAGTCTGGCCAAGCAGTGGTGTGTGAGGGAAAAGGGCTCCCCATGCCTGCTTTCCTCCCTTGCATCCACATCTCCTCTTCCTTCAGCTCTGTCCAGCCTTTAAAATGTGTTAGTTTTATCCAAGTATCATCTCCCCGGGACATCCTAGATCCTCCCAACAGTCTCTTGCTCCCACCTCTGCCCCCAAGTCTCCTCCCTGGTGCTCAGATCACGCACCCCACCCTGCTCAAACCCTCTCTGGCTCCTTGTTACACCAGAGTAAGATACAGACACCCGTCCCTGCCCACAAAACAGATGACGCCTGCCCCCACTTTCCTGCCCCACCCCCGCTTACCTGCCCCACTCTCACCTGTCCTTCCCCCTCCCCCTGCCCTCCACCCCACCCCTCCCCTGGCTGTTCTCTGGAAACCTCAGCCTTGTCCCCTGCAGAGGGCCTCTGCATCAAGTCCCTTCTCAGAGAGGCTTGACTGGTTGCTTCCTGGATCCCAGCTGCCCCGTCTCTCTCTCCTGTCCTCTCTGTGGGACGTTTGTTTCCATGATCCACCATGACATGGCCTCTGTGGCCCCACAGTAGATGGGGGACACCCAGAAGGGCTCTCAGGAGGGAGCTGCGATTTATCTCAGGGCACAGGGCCCTGCACATCTTCGCTAAGCACTGGTGTCTGCCCCTCCCATGGATACCTGGCCCAGTCAGGGCAGCTGCATCACTCACTGTGTTGGCCTGGTTCCCGTGTTCTACCAGTTCATCTGGACTGTGGTGTCCTGCCATGTTTGCTAACTTGTTCCCACCAGGCTATTGTCTTGGCCTCTGGACATGCAGCCTACTGTAAATGATCATCTCAGTGAACTTTGTGCTGCCTTGCCACAGGGACCCTGAGGAAGATGCCCGCTCCTCCTGTCCACTCTCGTGTGGGTGAACTGGCAGATGATGAGAAGGGGGGGTTCTCTCGGGGAGGGCTGGTACCCTGGAAGCATATGGAGCCTGCAACGGCCCAGCTGCTGCTAGCTAGGACAGAGGTGGGAAGTCAGGTGGACCTGGGGTACCCAGGGATATGGCAACAAGACAGGGATGTTGCAGTGGCCTCAAGGTGAGCCTTCTGGAGAGCCCCAGAGGATCCAGCCAGGAGTGGGCCCAGCTCCTCTGCAGCTCGCTGTGCCTCAAAGAAACCTCTGGATCTCTCTGCCTCAGTTTCCCTAGCTCACCACTGACAGGCTGGACTTCAGGCCCTCTGCAGTGGCCTGCAGAAACACCCATGATTCTGCACAGTCACCCCAAAAAGGATGCTGAAGTCCTGTTCCTGTGAGTATGCCCTTGTTTGGAAAAAGGGTCTTCGCAGGTGTAATCAAGTGCAGGTGAGGTCATTGGGGTGGCCCTGACCCAAGAGGCGTATGTCCTTATTTGAAGGTCATGTGGAGACAGAGACTCAGCAGGTGGCTGCATGACAATGGAGACAGAGGTTGCAGTGATTCAGCCACAGGCCAGGAAACACCGCAGCCTCCAGGAGCTGGAGGAGGCAGGAAGGATCCTCCCTGGGAGCCTCCAGAGACAGTGTGGCTCAGTGACACTTTGATCTGGGACCTCTGGCTCCAGGTCTGAGATGAGACTTTTCTGTTGCTTTAAGCTGCCCGGTTTGTGGCTGTTTGTCACAGCAGCCCCAGGACACTGGCACTCCTGACATCTCAGGTCTTGCCCTGCTTCCCTGGCCACCACCATGAGAGGAACGAGGTCTTCTCCCCCGAAGTCTACCTTTCTCCAGCCTAGACCACGAGGAAGGACACAGTCTCGCACGCTGCAGGGAGCACCTGTGACCCCGTCGGGGGATGGAGACCCTTTGTATTGTGGGAGGACGTGACACATCCCTGGAGGGAGGACCATCTGCTTCCTCCCTCCTCACGGTGCATGGGCCTGACCTGGAATTCAGAGCTTTGGATTACCTGTCTGCCTGCATGGAGGCTCCTCAAGTGGGACACCCTCTACGTGTTCTGTGTTGTCTGTCTTAGGTCAGAGCCAAAGCACACAGCACGCTTTCTGTGTCTTTCAGAGTTAAATTGTCAGAAGGCAGGGCCTGCTGGGTAAACACCAGGAGCTGGGGACCCCAGTCTGACTGCGAGGGCTGGAGAGGGTGATGCCTGGAGCCCCACAGAGCCTGGGAGCTCCATGCCAGTGCCGCTCTTCCGCCTGCTCTGACCGTCTTCAGGTAGCTGCTGAGCCCCTCGTTGTCACCAGTTTTTCAGGTGGCCTCAGCGGCCTGCCAGTCGGGCCTCAGGGCTCATGCAGCCCATGAAGAATTTCTGGCTCCTCATTTTCCTGAACATTTATCTTCCATCCTGGAACATTTACGCTTCCTCACTGAGAGGACAGAGGACGCACCCCAGCCCTGGCCCCTGCAGGAGGGTGGGAAGCCGTGCAGGGACAGTGAGGCCCTGCTCGTGACTTGCTGCCAGGCAGCCCTGGCCATCCCCAGAGGAGCTCTGGCCTCATTTCCAGGGATGGGGCCTCTCCCGTGCTGCCCCCTCCTATCTGCACCCTCCAGGTAGCTGGGGCCTGGGGTTGGGAGAGGGAGGCTCTGACAGTAGGGAATGACCCGGCGTTGGTCACAGTGAGGAGGCAGAGGTCTGTGGGACAGGCACGGAGGGCAGGGCTGGAAATGGGAATTGGGAGAGGACAGGGCCAGGGGCGGGCAGGATGGCAGCAAGAGCCAGCCAGAATCCCCAGGGCACATAGCTACTGCTCTAGCTCCAGCCCCTTTTCTCCCAAACCTCCAAGTTCTGGGAAGCTCAGGAATTAAACAAATGTGTCCTAAAGACCTGTGTCATGCCCTGAATCCCATATGTGGGTGAGAAGTCATCCAGGCAGTCAGCAGATCCATATGGAGTGTGCCCTGAGCATGTGTATCCCTGGCATGGGGAGGGGGTGGGCCCCTGCTATGTGGAATGACTGAGGGGCTGCTCCTCACTTCGGGGACCCTTTGGATGGAAGGCTGAGTTTTCAGGGGCTGAGTGGCATTTGGGAGTGGCCACTGCTGTAGTTATGCCAATGGCATTATCTCCTGGCCCAGTGGAGGGGGCTGAGCCCAGACCCAGGCCACCTGCTTTGTAGGAACTTGGGGAGACAGGACGCTGGCCACCAGCAGGGTTCCCATTTTATGGGTCAGGAGATGGAAGCCCAGTGAAGTGAAGGGATTTGCCCTTCCCTCTCACTCAGGGGCGGGTTACCCCCACCTGCAGCCCCACCCAAGCTGGGCTCCATCTCCAGCAGTGACATTCGGAGGGGACAGAGAGCCACAGCACATGTAGGGAAGCTGACTTCAGGGCATGTGGCACTTTCTCATGGATGACATGTCCTGACCCCACAAGGGTTTTGCCTCCTGGGGGTCATGCTCCGAGGCCGGGCACCCTACACTCTGAGGCCAAGAGCCAAAGCAGCTGAGTCAGTTGCGAGACGCGGGCCCAGATGTGCCGTTCAGCTCACGTGAGGCGCAGCCCACATCCCCGTGGCTCAAAACAGCCAAAATCTATTTTTGCATGTGCGCAAGTCCAAGGAGGGTTGAAGTTACTCAGGGCTCAAGGGGAGGAAGTACCCTATGCCCTGAGTCTCTGCTTCTCATGGCCCAAGGCCCAGGAAGTGAGCAGCCATAGGCAAGAACCAACAATCGCCCCCACCCAGAAGACCCACTGCCAGGCCCAGCTCCAGGGGCAGGGAAGGCAGGCACTGCCGTCAGAGACAGCGGAAAACCTGCCCAAGAGTCAGGGCACACTCCGTATGGATCTGCTGTTCCATAAACACAGCCGTGCAGTAGCCTGGACGCAGCCTCTGCCCCAGTACTAGAAGGCCCCATGACATAATCAGAAATACAGATTTGGGGTCCCTGACCCAGTTCCTGGCACGGAGCTTCTAAAGCCCTTGTAACTTCCTGAGCGATGGGGTGAGGAGCTTCACGTGTTACAATATTTTGTCCTAGCTCCTAAGACCCTTGGATTCTCAGGAGAGATGAATATTTTCTGTTTGTTGATGAGATGGCTGGAGGCGAGGCCGAGGCAGCTTCAGGATGGGGTCCTGGTGTCCCAAAAGACCAAGGCAGATGAGTGGAGCCTGGGCCCTCGGCAGCTTCAGGATGGGGTGCTGGTGGCAGAAAGACCAAGGCAGGATTTGAGGCTGGGACTTGCTGGAACCTGTGACCTCTGTGCAGAGATTGGGGACTGAGTCAGTCACCAGGAGTCACTAACTTCACCAGTCATGCATCACAAAGGCTCCTTCAAACCCCCACACAGCAGATGCAGAGAGCTACTGGGCTGGGAACACATCCTGAGCTGGGAGGGCGAGGCAGCCCGGGCTCCAGGGACACCAGCTCCTGCGCTCAGGGTCCCTCTGGGCCTTGCCCTGTGCACCCCTCACCCACTGCTCATCTGTGTCCTTCAGTACACCCTTTATTAGGAGAGTAACCCAGCAAACGGAAGAGACATTTCCCTGAGTTTTGTGGATCATTATAGCAAATTATTGAACCCAAGGAGGGGGTCATGGGAACTCCCAATTTATAGCCGAGGTACTGGGGACAGGTGGCACCCTGGACCTGTGATTGGCACTTGGAGTGGGAACAGTCTCCTGGGCGCACCCCTTGGCCTGAGGGGTCTGTGCTGACCTTGGGCAGTTAGTGTCAGGACTGAATTATATTACAGGATACCCCGTTGGCACTGACACAGAATTGGAGAATTGGTATGGAAACCCACACATTTGGTGTCAAAAGTGTGGTAAAAACATACAGTTTCTTTTCATTTACCCCCATCTTGCTTCTGTCTTTTAATGCCGTTTTATCCTGTTCCCAAAACTGTGCTGAAGAACAAAACCTGTGGTGAGGGAAGCCGAGCCCTGCAGGACGTGCCTGGTCTGGGCCCCGGCTGTGGCTTCGCTTCTTCAGCTCCAGGCGTCTCCCAAGCCTGCGGCCGCTTCCTGAGCTCCCACACCCAGGCCGCAGGTGCCTCCTCACTGTTGCAGGGGCGGAAGTCCCTCTACTGCTGTGTATTTGGCTCCGAGTCTCACACCCAGCTGTTCCCAGTGTTCCTTTCCCCTCACCTGCATCTCCTCTGTGGAGCCTGCCTTTCCTGCCGGTCCCTCTCCTTCCCTCGCCATCCTCTTGCCACCAGGCAAGAGGTCTTGTCAGCATCTTGCAGATAGGACTTGTGTTGGGTGGGGCTGTGACTAGCTTTCCATGTGACATAAAACCTGAGCATCTTGATGCGAGGAGTCTTGCTATGCTCTTTGGATTTCATTGAATTAAAATCTGGGTTTTGTGGTCATTGTTGTGGACTGAATGTGTCTCCCCTAAATATATCTGTTGAAACCATAACTGCCAAGGTGAGGGTATTGGGAGATGGGTCCTTTGGGGGCTGATGAGGTCATAAGAGTGGAGCCCTTGTGAATGGGATTCGTGTGCATACAAAAGAGGCCCCAGAGAGCTGCCCTGTCCCTTCCACTGTGTGAGGACACCATGCAAAGACGGCCGTCTGCAACCTGGGAGAGCTTTTAACAGAACCCAACTGTGCCAGCACCCTGGTCTGAAATTCCCAGCCCCCAGCACTGTGAGGAAATAAATGCCTGTTGTCTGAACACCATCCAGTCTACAGTGCACTGTTGTGGCACCCAAGCCAGGACAGAAGATCAGTGCAAGGTGTGAGAGCTGCTGCAACCAATGCCTGCGAATGTGGATGTGGCCTTGGAACTGATGAATGGGAGCAGCTGGAATCGTTCAGAGCCACGTGCTAGAAAAAGCCTAGATGGCTAGGAACAGCTTTTTAAAGGTGATTCTGGTGAGGGCTCAGAGAGAAGAGGAGCACTGCAGAGAGAGCCTCTGTCTTCTCAGAGGACGTCTAGGGGATTGTGAGCAGAACCCTGGTAGAAGTGGATGGGAAGGCTGTCTGGGGAGGCTCAGATGGAAACCAGGAACATGCTAGTGTCAACTGGAGGAAAGGCCACCTTGTTAAAAAGCGGCAAATTGGGCCGGGTGCGGTGGCTCAAGCCTGTAATCCCAGCACTTTGGGAGGCCGAGACGGGCGGATCACGAGGTCAGGAGATCGAGACCATCCTGGCTAACACAGTGAAACCCCGTCTCTACTAAAAAATACAAAAAACTAGCCGGGCGAGGTGGCGGACGCCTGTAGTCCCAGCTACTCGGGAGGCTGAGGCAGGATAATGGCGTAAACCCGGGAGGCAGAGCTTGCAGTGAGCTGAGATCCGGCCACAGTACTCCAGCCTGGGCAACAGAGCAAGACTCCGCCTCAAAAAAAAAAAAAAAAAAAAAGCGGCAAAGAACTCAGCTGAACTGTGTTCATGTCCCGGTATTGTGTGGAAAGTAGACTTGTGAGTGATGAAACAGAGTACTTGGCTGAGGAGGTTTATAAGCAAAGTGTTGAAGGGATGGCTTAGTTCCTCCTGGCTGCTTAGGGTAAAATGTGAGAAGCTAGAAATGATTTCAAGACCGAGCTGTTAAACAAAAATAAACTAGAACTTAAAGATTTGGAAAATCCTCAGCCTATGCATAATGTAAAAAAAATGAGAACGTGTGTTTGGAAGAGAACATTAAGGGCATGGCCAGGTGACCTTCTGATAAGGGGATTTGCTGGGTGTGAACCACAGTCACAACCAGCTGTCCCGGCAGCAACACTCAGCTTGAACCAAAGGTGGGAGAGAGGAGAAGGGAGTTTGGCTGTCCAACTTGGGTTGTACTGAGCAGGACCAGGGAGCTATTTGGCTGTGAACTGTCCGACTTGGGTTGTACTGAGCAGGACCAGGGAGCTATTTGGCTGTGAACTGTCCGACTTGGGTTGTACTGAGCAGGACCAGGAAGCTATTTGCCTATGAACATGCACTATTTTTCAAGACAAGGGAAGAAGGACCCAGAAGGTGATTTAGAGTCCATCAGGGCTGCCACATGGGCATCAACAGGCCAGATGCCCCCTGCCCAAAGCCTTGGGGGCAGGACTGCCCAGAGCCTTGCAGGCATGACCCCTGCCCGCCACAGAGCTGCAGGGGTAGGACCCTTGCCACAGTGGGTCTGGAAGGCAGGGGCTCAAGCCAAAGATGATTCTTGAGCCTGAAGATTTAACATTGTTTACCCTGTTGGGGTCCAGGCTCCATGGGACCTGTTGCCCCTTTCTTCCTTCCCATTTCTCCCTTTGGAATGGGAGTGTCTGTCCTATGCCTGTCCCACCATTGTATTTTAGACGCACGTAACTTGTTCCATTTTACAGGTTCACAGCTAGGAAGGAACTAAACTGTATCTGATTTAGATGATGTTTAGATGATACTTTGGACTTTAGATTTTAGAGCTGATGCTGGAACAAGCCACCACTTTGGGGTTTGAGGGATGAAATGAATGTATTTTGCATGTGAGAAGGACATAAAATTTCGGGGTCAGGAATAGAATGTTATAGACCGATTGCATCTCTATAGAAATTCTAACCCTGGTGTGGAGGCACTAGGAGGTGGGGCGTTTGGGAGGTGGTTAGGTTGTGGCCCTCATGATGGGGTCCTTTTAGGAAGGAGACCCCAGAGAGCATGCTGTCACTTTTGCTGTCTCTGCCACATGAGGGTGCAAGAAGAAGACAGCTGCAAGCAAATCGGGAAGAATGTCCTTGCCAGAACCCGACCCAGCTGCCACCTTGGCCTCCAAATTCCAGCCCCTAGACTGTGAGGAACACAGCCTGTTGTTCAAGGCATCCAGTCGGTGGTATTTTGTTACAGCGGCCAAAACCCACTAACAGCCATCAAGAAGCTGATGTGTGGTTAGGAACCACCTCTTGCCTAATGTTCAGGGAATTGGTTGGACCCTGACAGGGCTGCCTCGGTCAGGAGTTCTGGCTGCAGGGACATCCACAGAACCCAGAAGTTATGGAGAAGCCACTGGGGCACATGCAGTCTGGCTCCCTAGGACGCAGAAGACACCAGGCTCTCCACCCCCTCCCCGCTGCAGGCCGCTTTGCTGTGCCTCTTGCTACGGTCAGGGGTGCTGTGCTCCCCTGGCCGCCCTCTGCACTGCCTCGAGTCTTTGGCCTGCTGGTGGCTTGGGCTTACTGCAGTGCTGTTTTGTGAGGGGCACAGACACATACCATCAGCGCTCAAGAGGCAGATTCAAGATCAGGTGATCCTGGGCCAGCAGGTCAGTGTGCAGCACCCGCCACTTCCCGGCCCTCACTGATGGTCGGTCATCTGTCCTGAGCCTGTGGCCCAGTGGGGGGCCCTGTCCCCCTCATCTGTGCGTATTCACAGGGGCGGGGTGCTGGTGCAGAACTCAAGGGGGCCCAGGGCTGGGACCAGCCGGTGCTCCTGGTGAGCTCACTCTGACCAGCTGCACAGCTCTGCACAGGCCATGTGGAGGAGGGACCACTCCCAGCCCATGCTGACCTCACAAGTTGGAACCCCCAGGGGTTCGTGTGCACTGGACTTTGAGAACCCTGTCCAGGAGGGGTCCCTTAGAGAAAGAGGCAGCAGGGCTGAGTAGGGAGGGGTGCCCACGGGCCTTCCTATCCCCCACCTCTTCAGGAGAGGGATGACAGCCACTCCCAGCGGTGACTCAATGCCTGTGCCACCCACATCATCAGCTGTGCTGGCGGTTCACAGATGACGGGACAGTCCACGTCTTATGCCCATGTGTCTTTTATCTACCATGGATATCTACATACGTTCTTGCTGCACTGGGGCCGAGATGCTCACTGTCTATCTCTGACGGTGAAATTGTGATCAATTTTCATTTCCTACTTTTTGTCATCAGTATGTGATGAGGTTTCAACAAGCAACCTATTATTTCTTGTGTCATAGGAAAAATAAAGCTATTTTTAAAAGCAAATGTATGTCTAAGTGATGTAATCTATTTGCTGGGTGTAATACCCTAGAACCCTCGTAGAAGCCTCTCACCTGACGGCTCCTCTCAAATCTGTCAGCGGGGAATAAAACTGTAAGGGCGCGATGGCCTTTGGGTTGTTAGTTTAGCAAACTGCACGAGTAAGACACAAGCACATTCTCATCCACCAACACAGAAGTGGGTCGTCATGGGAAGGTCTGGACCAGTGCTATGTAACTCACTGTAATTTTGGAATTCTACCCGAGAAATATGCGGTTATTCAAGGGACACTTTGACCCCATATTTCTTGCATTTTACTTGGACCAACATTATCAGTGCTGGGGGTCTGTGGTCTCCACTCTCCCACCACAGACACCACTGATGGTGATGCTCACTGAGTTGCCATTTTGCCAATTTGACTTCTGATGCTGAGAATAGCTCTAATGCCGCGATACGTGTATTTTTTTTTTTCACTTTTTATTTTTATATTTTGAGACGGAATTTTCCTCTTACTGCCCAGGCTGGAGTGCAATGGCACGATCTTGGCTCAATGCAACCTTTGCCTCCCGGGTTCAAGCAATTCTCCTGTCTCAGCCTCCTGAGTAGCTGAGATTACAGGCATGCGCCACCACGCCTGGCTAATTTTGTATTTTTAGTAGAGACGGGGTTTCTCCATGTTGGTCAGGCTGGTTTTGAACTCCCAACCTCAGGTGATCGGCCCGCCTTAGCCTCCCAAAGGATATGCTTTTATCTGCCTACTTTTGTTCTAAATAATGACCTCATGTGTCTTCTCTGAGGATGGTTTTTCCTGAGCCTTGGCTGCTAGGGAGTCTCCCAGGGCTGCAGGTGGCTCTGGGCCTCCCATCCCCTGGGTCTCTCCCTGCTGCCCGGACTCCATCCCCCTTCCTGTACCTTCCACGTGGGCTCCGCTGTTCCCAGGACCCTCAGCTCTTCCTGCTGCAGGTTGTTCACTCTGTTCCCATGACCTGGAAGCCCGTGGGTCGCTTCTTGCTACTTGCCTGAAGGACAGTGACCCCTCAGAGAAGCTCAGCGGCCCAGGACTGCCCCTATCTTCTACGCGCACAGCGCCCCTAGGGTCACTGTGCTGCCCTGCTGTGCCACCGGCTCGTGTGCTCCTCCCACACCACTGTCACCAGCACCAGGCTCTGGGAGCCCAGGGGTCTCTGGAGCCAGCACTCCCTCAGGGTTTGTGAGGCGAATGAATGACGTGTGATCTCTAACACTGTCAGCCATTCTGATGGAAAGTGCTGGCACTGTGGTCCCTGGAAGTCCATTAGGACGGTGGTGACAGGCTGTCCTCGTGAGGTCCCTTCCTTTGGGGAGGCCTGGGATCTTCTGACTAGAGGCCTCAGCTGTCCTCTGAGCTCTGTGGGCTGAGAATTGAAGCTGGGCCCATTTGAACATCACCTGGATGTGGGTGCTGGGCTGGACCTGGGATTGTCCAGGGACCAAAGCTTAGGAGCAGCCAAGGAGTTCCCAGGAGGCCAGAGAAGCTGCGGTGAAGGGGAGGCCGCGGTGAAGGGGAGGCCGCGGCGGAGGGGAGGCCGCGGCAGAGGGGAGGGGGAATTCAGGGTGGCTGTGCTGGGTGCAGCAAGGAGGCCTAGATCCTGAGTAGGAGCAAGTGAAGGGCACATGTCCCTGCAAGATGGAGAAGGACCCTGGAGGGACCAGCACCTCTGCTGGGGATGGAGCTGTGGTGTTTCTCAAAGTGGGGTCAGGGCACTCCCAGCCCATGCTGACCTCACAAGTTGGAACCCCCAGGGGTTCGTGTGCACTGGACTTTGAGAACCCTGTCCAGGAGGGGTCCCTTAGAGGAAGAGGCAGCAGGGCTGAGTAGGGAGGGGTGCCCTCAGGAATGAGGACTGTGGAGGGGAGTTGGTGTGGACAATCCAGATGGCTGTACTGGCCCTTGGTGGAGAAAGGGACAGGCTGGGGTGGGAGAGACTCAGAACTTGGCAGCCTATGGACCTGGGGAGGAGGAGCGGGCGTGGCAGGCTGCTCAGCTGCAGGAGCAGGAGCGGGCACCGGAAGCCTCTCAAGCATCTGTGATCTGCAGGGCAGCTGGGGTGGGCTCACGGTGCCCAGCAGGTGGCTCATGAGGGCGGGCGGGCTCACGGTGCCCAGCAGGTGGCTCATGAGGGCGGGCGGGCTCACGGTGCCCAGCAGGTGGCTCATGAGGGCTGCCCGTGAGTCCTGGAATCAGCCCACCATGGGGATGGCGATTGCAATCCCAATGAGATGCCTGGGCACTTGAGAGCTCCTTACGGGGTAAAGACCCCCCCATCCCCACAGCCCCCACCACCACCGAGACAGGCTCCACCTCCCTCCAGCAGGCAAAGGTACTCACCCACGCCCACACAGGAAAGAAGATCTTGCCAAAGGAAAGCTTGATTCGTGACAAAGTCCACAAACTGCCACAAATTCTATTTCTGGTGAAGTTGAAAAAATGTGCGCTCTTTAAATAGCCTGCCTGTCCTTGAGTGCCACAAAACACAATTTAACGTAAACACATGGGTGCCTCAGTGACAACATTTGCAACATTAATCTCGTGTTTTACATTAATTTTTAAATTGAGGAATAACATACATATAAAATGTACCATCTACACCATTTTAAAGTATACAGCTCAGTGACAAGAAACACGTTTAGATTTCCCTCCTTTATTCCCCCTCCGCCTCCTTCCTCTAGGAACCACCATTCCGCTCTCTGCCTCCACGGGAGTCTCTGGTTTAGCTTCCACATGAGTGACAGCATGAGATGTTTGTCTTTCTGTGCCTGGCTTATTTCACTTAACATAATGACCCCCAGTTCCATCTATGTAGCTGTAAATGACAGGATTTCATTCTTTTTGATAGCTGAATAATATTCCATTGTGTATATTTACCACATTTTCTTTATCCATTCATCCACTGATAAGCACTGAGGTTGATTCCGTATCTTGGCTATTGTGAGCAGTGCTGCAATAAACACAGGAGTGCAGAGATCTCTGACATACTAATTTCCTTTCTTTTGGATAAATACCAGTAGTGGAATTGCTGGATTACATTCTGCTTTTCGTGCTGTTTTTCGTGGGGCTGTACTGTGTTACCTTCCAACCCACAGTGTCTGGGGGCTCTCCGTCTCTACATCTTCACCAGCATCCGTTACTGCCTGCCTTTTTGATATAAGCCATTTTCACTGGGCTGAGATGGTAATGCACTGTGCTTTGATTTGCATTTCTCTGCTGATTAGTGATGTTGAGCATATTTTAAAACACCTCGTGGCCTTTGTATGCCTTTTTCTGAGAAAAGTCTGTTCACATCTTTTCCCATTTTTAATCGGATGATTATTATTTCTTGTTGTTGTTTTGAGATAGGGTCTCACTCTGTTGCCCAGGCTGGAGCGCAGTGGCACAATCAGGGCTCCCCGGGCTTGAGCCATCAATCAGCAATCCTCCCGCCTCAGTCTCCTGAGTAGCGGGGACTACAGGTGTGCGCCACCATGCCTGGCTAATTTTTGTAGAGAGAGGGTTTTGCCATGTTGCCCAGGCTGGTCTCAAACTCCTGGGCTCAAGTGATCCACCTGCATTGGCCTCCCAAAGTGCTGGGATTACAGGTGTGAGCCACTGCACCTGGCTGCATTTTATTTTTCTTTTTGCTATTGAGTTGTCTGAGCTCCTCATCAGTTACGAATCCCCTGCCAGATGGATAGTTTGCAAATATTTTCTTCGATTCTGTGGTTTATCTCTTCACTTTGTCAGCCTCACTTTTTTGAACTTGTCATTGCTGTCTTTGGCAGAATGTTCAGCAGGGCACAGGGTGGCCCTCGGGGAAGTCCACACAGTGACTGCAGCCTGGCGAGTCCTTTCCAAAGAAGCCCATCTCCAAGGCTTGCCCCAGGCCTCAGGCCCCAGCAACACACTCCAAAAGCTCCAGATGAGCCAGTCTCTGAGGCTTACCCCAGGTCTCAGATCCCTGTGACATGCTTAAAAAGCGTGGTCCTAGCTTAATTAAGACTTTTTTTTTTTTTGAGACGGAGTTTTGCTCTTGTCGCCCAGGCTAGAGTGCAATGGTGTGATCTCGGCTCACCACAACCTCTGCCTCCCGGGTTCAAGCAATTCTCCTGCCTTAGCTTCCCGAGTAGCTGGGATTACAGGCGCCTGCCACCACACCCGGCTAATTTTGTATTTTTAGTAGAGATGGGGTTTCTCCATGTTGGTCAGGCTGGTCTTGAACTCCCCACCTCAGGTGATCCGCCCGCCTCGGCCTCCCAAAGTGCTGGGATTACAGGCGTGAGCCACCGTGCCTGTCCACTTTATCAGATTTTTAAAAATGTACTAGAAAATCATAAGAAGAAAAATAGCTCATAATCCCAAATGAACCCTCTTAGTCCTTCTCGAAAAGAAGTAATCCATGATTGAAAACTGGAATATTTAAATATTACAGAAATGTGCACAGAGCCAGAGCCTTCACACCTGGCCCCACCACCTTCCACAGAGCCAGAGCCTTCCCACCTGACCCCACCACCTTCCACAGAGCCAGAGCCTTCACACCTGGCCCCACCACCTTGCCCCAAAGAGGCTCCTCTTGGATTCATTCTAGGAAGTCACTCCTACACACATGCCCGTCCACACTCACAGGCACACCCACCCACAGAGACCCTGAGCGCCAGTCAGCACCTTGCTGCTGGAGGGTACATCCTGCATCCGTGTCCTTAGAAAACCTAGTTTTAAAAACACCTTAAGATAACAAACACAGGACACCAATATGGAGGCCAGAATACGGGGAGCTGGAGTCAGTCTGGGATCAACAAGCCATCAGGCAGGTGGCTGGTGATCAGTCACCTTGAATCCCACCCTTCCTTCTCTCTGGGGAGCCCTTCTGGAAGCTTCCCCACAGCACCCTCCCCATGGCTCCTGGTCCGCTTAGCACGGCGGTGGGGGGGCTCCTGCTCTCTAGCCCCTCCCTATGCGGACGCCCAGGGTGGGCCCCAGCGGGGTCTGCGCTCTGGGAGCAGGGATGTGGCCAGTCCAGGCCCTGTGTCCGCAGATCCCAAAGGGTCCAAGGAGCCTGGCGGGGGGCACACCAGGGCGTCTCCATCCTGCTTCGGGGCGCTGGGGGAGCGCTGGCAGGGCGGGGTGGCCTCCCATGCCATCGCCCCTAAGCCAGGCTTCCTTCTGCGCCCTGACTCTGCAGGGACTGGGCGGGAGAGGTGCGCCCGCCTCCCTTCCCTGGTTCTGGGTGATTCACATCAAACAGGAGGCGTCTTTGTTCCTCCCTGGCTCTGCGCTCCCACGCGGGCCTTTCCTTGCTCCTCGGGGGCCGCGAGGCGTGAGCAGGCCCGTGGTCGCCCGGCGGGGCCTGCACTAATTACAGCTCTGCCTCCCTCGACTCCTCCCGCGCCTTTGAAGTGGGGGCTGCGGCCCCGCCGGCCTCGCACCCGGTAATTGCAGCTTCCCTCCAGGGCCCTGGGGACGGCTGGTTGCTAAGCTCCCTTGGTCTTTTCAACAGGTTGTTGGGGTAAATTACAATGCAGCTCCCAGTGGAAGGGAAAACGTTTGCCTTTACCGGGTTTAGATTAATGTGGGTTAATCTGTAAAGAATTTTAAGAATATGCTTGGCTGGGTAGGGTGGGCTTTGCCTAGGGGTGGGCACTGGTGCCTCGGGGCAAGCAGAAAATGACAGGTTTGGTGAACCGGAGGGGAAGGCGCGGCTGGTGGCCTCGCACCGCACAGTGGCTGAGGCAGCCTCGTCGTCTAGGAAACAAATGGCCAACGCTCCCTTGTCTGTGCCTTTAGACCAGAAAGCCTTGTCAACTGAATGCCGGCTTCCTTTTCCAAACGAGCTGAGAAAACGAAGTTGAGTGCTTGCACTAATGCAGCTTTTGGTATTTGAAATAAGTCAAAAGTCAGTTACTGAGGGAGAAGGAGGGAAATAGTTCCTTCTTACCCCTACTCCTTTGATTCTCTGCAAGAAAACATACTGTTGAGTCAGTCAGTCCTTTGGAGATTTTGTCTCCAACAGTAAATGATGGTAGAAATGATGACCTGGGCTGGGGGCAGGGGAGTTTTGCATGCCGAGATGTCATACCTAGAGATGCAGGAAGCCTTCACGGATTCCCCGCTGACAGTGGCTGCCTTCTGTCTTCCCGGAGCGCATGGCTCCCTCAGCCACTCCACACCTGCCTTCCACACATGGACATCAGACCGACTGTGGACAAACCTGAAAGCGCCCAGAATCGTCAAAGAAAAACTCCAGGGCCCTCCTTAAGTTGCAAGTGTGACGTAGTGGGCTGAGTTCATACTAAAGAGTCTCATAGAAATTTATGGAATGTTATAGAGCAGAATATTGTGGAAAACAGTAAATAAATGCCTAATTCATGTCTCAACCTACTTAAGGAAGGGAGTCCATTGAAAACAGATCCTGGCCAGGCGCAGTGACTCACACCTGTAATCCCAGCACTCTGGGAGGCAGAGGCGGGTGGATCACGAGGTCAGGAGATCGAGACTATCCTGGATAACAGGGTGAAACCCTGTCTCTACTAAAAATACAAAAATAAATAAATAAATAAATAAAGTTGCCGGGCGTGGTGGCATGCACCTGTAGTCCCAGCTACTCGGGAGGCTGAGGCAGGAGAATTGCTTGAACCCAGGAGGCGGAGGTTGCAGTGAGCCAAGATCGTACCACTGCACTCCAGTCTGGGTGACAGAGTGAGACTCTGTCTCAAAAAAAAAAAAAAAGAAAAAAGGAAACAGATCCTACCATCAAATAGGTCACATTGAAATTCCCTAAAAAAGGTCAAGATCCAGGAGCCTCACTCCCTCAGTTCAACCCCCTCCTCTTCCTCCACCTCCTCCACTCTCCCCACCCTACCTTAGGGTGTATGTTGGAAAATAATTTCAGAAGCACTGCCCTATCTATCTATCTATCTTTTTCTTTCTTTATTTATTTTTGAGACAGAGTCTCGCTCTGTCACCCAGGCTGGAGTGCAGTGGTGCGATCTTGGCTCACTGCAAGCTCCGCCTCCTGGGTTCAAGCCATTCTCCTGCCTCAGCCTCCCGAGTAACTGGGATTACAGGTGCACGTCACCAGGCCAGGCTAATTTTTGTAATTTTAGTAGAGACAGGGTTTCGTCATGTTGGCCAGGCTGGTCTCGAATTCCTGACCTCAGGTGATCCCCCCACCTCGGCCTCCCAAAGTGCTGGGAATACAGGCATGAGCCATTGCGCCCGGCCCTGTCTGTCTATCTATCTATCTATCTATCTATCTATCTATCTATCTATCTATCTATCATCTATCTATGACATATTTTTCTGGAAAATCACCCACTTCCTGGTGTGTGTGTGTGTGTGTGTGTGTGTATGTATACACACATGAGTGATTTATTTTAAGGAATTGCCTTATGTGATTGTGGAGGTTGGCAAGTCCAAAATCTGCAGGTGAGTTCAGCAAGCTGGAGATCCAGGGAAGAGTTGGTACAGCCATTCGAATCTGAAGGCCAACTTCTGGCAGAATTCCCTCTTCTTCATGGGGAGGTCAATCTTTTTCTTAAGGCTTTCAATCGATTGGAAGAGACCCACCCACATTATGAAGAGTAATCTGATTTACTTAAAGTCTCCTAATTTAAATATTAATCTCATCTAAAAAATGCCTTCACAACAATATCCAGGCGTGTTTGACCAAATATCTGGGTCCCATGGCCTAGCCAAGTTGACACATAAAATTAACCATCACACTAGCAAATGTAAGAGCATCATTAATTTTCCAAACCAAGGCACTTTCTCTGAGGGTACTTCTCATGGGCTCTGAGCAGGCAGTCCTGGAACCCTGGAAGAGGGGGTAGCTTTCCTGAGAGTGTGGGACTCAGTTTATGTCCGGTATATTTTTCTTTACTGACTTGGTTGAATATCATGAATGATATTTCATAATACCACTCCTTTCAGTCTGGTGAAAAGAGGTGATTAAGAGGAAAAGCAGAGGGTGGAGATACGCTGGGCATTAGGCT
Organism: Piliocolobus tephrosceles; assembly: GCF_002776525.5. Classification (NCBI taxonomy): domain Eukaryota; kingdom Metazoa; phylum Chordata; class Mammalia; order Primates; family Cercopithecidae; genus Piliocolobus; species Piliocolobus tephrosceles. The sequence continues at coordinate 34,650,736 of NC_045452.1, forward strand.
CTATTTGACATGAAACTAATTAGTTAATCCTGGGCTCCTTACCATGGAGATTTACAAAGTGTCTCTATTTCAGGACTGGTTTCAATGTCTCCCATTTTGTGACTCTTTCACCAACTCCTCAAAGCCATACCCCTCCTGTAGGCTCTTGTGGTACTTTTGTTGTCAGGTGGAAATCTGGATGGTGGTGTCGGGTGAGTGAAAGCAGAGACGAGTGACATGGACATTAAACGCTGTGAATGTTGGTGGAGTGAGTACCCAGGCTGAGCTAGAGCTGCTCAGGAGAGCTTCAGGGATAAAGAGGAATGTTATGTACCAACCAGGGAAAAAGAAATTGAGAGTATTTAATGATCATAAACATATATGCACCTAACAATATAGCATCAGAATTTATAATACAACAACAGACAGAATTACAGAGAGAAATGGAACGAATAGAGAGCTCAGAAACATACACACACACTCACACAAACACACGCAAGCTGTAGGAGAATGGATTGTTTTGTAGACAATGTTGGTAAAACTGTCTACTATATGGAGAAAAAGCAGAGTAAGACCTGTACCCAAGTACTTAAAATATGTCTAAACGTGTTAAAGATCAAAAACTGAAAGGAAGAATTATAAAGCTAATCAAATACCACATCCAGGGGAAAAACAGAATATCTAAGGGCTTGGTAAAACATAATTTTAACATACATTTAGAAACTTGGGTATTCAAAGGACTAATAAATTAGATAAACTCATGGGAAAACTTAAGGACAGAACACAAAAATATGCAACATTAAATATGAGAAAACATAATTGCAGATGCAGAAGAGATACATTTTAAGGACATTTTATGTTAATTATTTGGTAAAAAATTTGAAAATTTGGAGGAAGAGGGTGATTTTCCAGAAAACTGTGTCATCACCATTATCTCATGAAAGAGTAAAGAAACAGAATGAACCAATAATCATAAGAGAAATAGGAAAATTTACAGCATTTACCACCTAAAGAGTCCCCAGCTGGAATTGAAATATAGAGTGTAGATTAGCTTTTTTTTTATGGGATCAGTGATATTTTTCTTAGATGTGATAGTCTTATTGTAGAAATTTGGAGTGTCCTTATTTTGAGATGACCATACAGAAATATCTAAGAGTGAAAATCATGTTAATAATTTACATCCAAATGATTCAACAACAAAAAAGAGTTTACATGGGCACATGTAGACATGAGAGAGAAAGCAAATGTGACAAAGTAGTAACTAGCAGTGCATTGGGGTGAAGGGTGTTTGTCAAATTTTCTGTAGGCTGGAAAAGTGTTTTAAATGTTGCAAGGTGAAGAAGGCTCAAAAGTTTTCACAAACGAGTTCCAGTTTATCTTCAGGAAACAAATTTTATGATAGCCAAAATATTCTAGACCATATAAAAGCATGAAAAGCACTCCAATGAATTTTATAAAGTTAGCATAATGCTAGTATCAGCCCACAGTCAAGATAATGAGTTCATTCACTGATTGGTTACACATTTATTGAATGGCAGGCACTGAAGACACAAGGCTGAACCTAAACGTGCATGGTCTGGGCCACCTGGAGCTTCCAGTCTGGGGAAAAACACATACAATGATCACTTAAACAAGGGATGGAAACCACCACCCTGAAGGAGGGGCAGCACATAGTGCAGTGAGAGCTCCTAATGGGTGACTTTCCCCAGAGGAGTTAACTGGGACGGGGAAAGAAGAAGGGTGTTCAGGGAGAGGGCCCAGCCTGGGGGCAGCCTTGGTAGGTGGAAGCTTATCATGGATGCGTGCCTGGGAGACACCAGTGGCTGGAGCAGAAAAGGGTGGGCATGTGCAGGGCTGAAATTGCAGCTGGGCGGCAGGTGAAACCACTCCAGGGCCCTATAGGTTACATCCTGGAATATTGTCTTTATTCTGGGAGCAACCAGAAGTCACTGAAGGAAGTTCTGGCCTAACCAGTTCTGGGTTTTGCAGAGATTGCTCTGAATAGATCCAGGAGACCTAAAGGGGATATGGGAGACTATCAGGCAGTGAAGGCCATGGGCAACAAAAGTGGCTGGACGAGGAAGGTGGCGAGGGGGTGGAAGGAGAGCAGGAGTGCTTGAGGTTAAACTCAGTGGGACTTCCTGAGAGAGATGCCAAGGATGACTTTAGGATTTCTAGCCTGAACCCCTGGATGGGGGGTCAGTTTTGAGATGGGAAACATTTCCCACCTCAGTGGAGAGGGGTGGGCTGTGTCACCCATTTCTTAATCTCTGCATTTAGGGAAGACCAAAGCCTGAGGGCACTTCCTGGAAAGAGCACTAAGAAGAGAAGAATGTGTATAAATGCAACATCAGACTGAACTCAGCAGTGTACGAAAAGAAAAATGCATCCTCACTCTGTGTAATCTATTCCAGGAATGTAAGGATGTTCAGCATTAGGAAAGCAATACTTATAATTAATTCTATTAATAACTAAAATTGGAAATGTGAAACCATATCAACTGATGTGCAACAGCATTTAAGAAAATTCAGCAGCCGGCCGGGCGTGGTGGCTCACGCCTATAATCCCAATACTTTGTGAGGCCGAGGCGCGTGGATCACGATGTTGGGAGATTGAGACCATCCTGGCTAACATGGTGAAACCCCATCTCTACTAACAAAGTACAAAAGATTAGCTGGGCATGGTAGTGGGCGCCTATAGTCCCAGCTACTCGAGAGGCTGAGACAGGAGTATGGTGTGAACCCGGGAGTTGGAGCTTGCAGCGAGCCGAGATCGCACCACTGCACTCCAGCCTGGGCAACAGACTGAGACTCTGTCTCAAAAAAAAAAAAAAAAAAAAAAAAAAAAAAAGTAAAGAAAATTCAGCAGCCATTCCTACTCTGAGAGGAAAAGAGGAAAAATTCTTTAATATGATAATGACTACCAAACCCCACAGCCATTACCACTGAAATTAGGAATGAAATAAGAAGTCTACTATTGCCACTATTTTCAACATTTGTTTTGAAGTCTCTAGTTCATGCTATAAAATAAGAAAACAAATCTATTGGTACACATAGTAAAACTGAAGAGGAAAATTATTTATCTTAGAAAAACAAGAGATTCTAAAATCACATAGTAAATTTAAGGTTGCTAGATATAAGATAACTGTACAAAATGAAACAATTTTCTTTATACAAGCAATAACCAATTACAAATAGAAATGGGGGAATATGTTTACAATAATGATAAAATCACAAAGAAATGTATAGGAAGAACTTTACAGAGAAAATACAGGACCTCTACTATCAAAATTATAATTTAAAAAATGATTAAAGATTGGAATAAACAGAGATATCTTCAGTGGGAAGACTTCATATCATAAAAATGTTCATCTGAGATAAAAATGTTCATCATTCTCAAATTAATCTATAGATGTGTTGCCATTCTAAAAAGTATTTCTATAGTGTTTTTTCCTTGTTTGTTTTAGATTTGGGAGATGGAAACCAATAATTTTTAAAGTCCATGTGGAAGAGTAAGTATGTTAGAATTTCTAACACATTTTTGAAAAGGGAAACTAATGCATATATTATCAGTATGAACCCTTACTATAAATACTGTTATTAAAATAATATAATACTGGCAAAAGAAATTGACAGAGATAAATAGAGCAAAGATTAATGGAATAGATCCAAGTATATATAGAAGCCTAATTAATCATAAATGTGACATTTCAAGGTGGTGGGAAAGAAGTATGTAATAAATGGAATGTGCATAATGATCTTCTGGAAACAGTTAGATTCACTGCATTCCATATGCAAAATCACATTCCAGATGGAAGAGCAATCTAAATAGACACATACAATAGCAAAAAAGTCTAAGAATTGTAATTAAAAAATTGCGAGTTTAGTGAGCATTAGAATAAAGATTGTATTTTAAGACATATAAAGTCTCGAAGAAAATATTGCTGATTAAATGAACATTTAAAATACCTGGCAAAATGACAAGGTAAAACAAAGCATCAAAAACAGGGAAGCAGGCGGGGTGTAGTGGCTCATGCTGTAATCCTGGCATTTTGGGAGGCCAAGGCAGCTGGATTACTTGAGCTCAGGCATTCAAGACCAGCCTGGGTAACATGGCAAAACCCCATCTTTAAACACACACACACACACACACACACACACACACACACACACACAGGCAATCAGGATAAAGCAGACAAAGGGTAACACCCTACTATTTAAGGATCTCTTTGAAAGAAAAAAAAATAGACCCTAATGTAATAGGTCAAGGGTCACATTCTAGTGTTAGATTTTAAGAACCAAAATTTCCTCTCCTTGGAGGTCAAGATTAATAATTATGTTGTTCTTAGTAATATAAAAGTCCTACAGTATTTTTTGTTTGAAAAAAAAGAACTCTTTATGTGAGAAAATAATCTGTTACTTTCTTATTAAATAACTAATGAGATCTAAATGACTTTCAAATTGGAATTCTAGCATGTATTTTCTGGAGACAATGGACCTCACATGTGCCTGGCCAGGTGACTCAATGACTGATGGACCCAGTTGCTCAGTGATGGGAACCCAGCCTTGGAGGGCCTGGCCCAAGACCATATAACCCCAGTATATTAGTTCATTCCCACACTGCTATAAAGAACTCCCTGAGACTGGGTAATCTATGAAGAGCTTTATTTGACTCACAGTTCGGCAGGCTTAACAGGAAGCATGAATGGGAGGCCTCAGGAAACTTACAATCATGGTGGAAGGTGAAGGCGAAGCAAGCATGTCTTACCATGGTGGAGCAGGAGCGAGAGAGTGAGGGAAGCACCATACACTTACACACCATCAGATCTCCTGAGAACTCACTCACTATCACGGGAGAAATCCACCCTCATGATTCAATCACCTCCCACCAGGTCCTTCCTCCAACTCTGGAAATTACAATTCAACATGAGATTTAGGAGGAGACTCAGAGCCAGGCCATATCACCCAGACAGTTGGCTAATGTTCATCGTCCAGGCTTGCCAAGTACTCCCCAGTCTATCTAAACTCATTGTCAGACGTCATGTGCATGCCTTCTTTTTTTTTTCCAGATACCTTTTCAAACATCATACAACAGTGGTCATTATATACCAAGTGATGATGTATTCTGGAAGAATTGTTGTGACTTTAAATTATTAAAAACCAGCCTGGGAAGCATAGTGAGACTCTATTTCTACGAAAAAATTAAAAATTAGCTGGGTATGGTGGTATGTGCCTCTCTGGTCCCAGTGACTTGGGAGGCTAAGGCAGGAGGATCACTTGAGGCCAGGAGTTCTAGGCTGCAGCGAGCCATGATCTTGCCACTACACCCCAGCATGGGTGACAGAGCAAGACACTATCTCTAAAAAGGAAACAACAAAAATCAAAATACAAAGTCCTTCTGGGGTTCATAGACCACAGAAGTGATGGTTTAGTTTAATAGAACCCAAAACTGGAGGAGTGAATGCAAGAGTGTTATTTTTGTAACACACGGGTATCATTTCCAGTTTCTCTTTGAGCTCTGTTTCTTGTTTTCTTGGAGAATGCATTGTTCCCTGGTTGGGGTATGTTGAACATTTAAAGACATGGACATACTTCACAGGCACCTTTGGCCAAACAATGACATGCTCAGGGTTACTTCTGCAGCTTGATGAAGCCCATGATGACCTCCTGGGGTTTGCTTACTGATCTGACTTGATTAACAACCTGTGTCCTTAGAGAATAGATGGAGCCCTCCTCCTCTTCTATTGGTCGTCTCTATTTCCCTTGAAGCAGACAAATTGAGTGACAGCCTGCACCAGGAAGTGTTTGGGGGAAGTTCTTGGGGCATTTTCTCTTTTATTGTTTGGAGGCAGAGTTAACAGACCTGGGATGGGCTGCTGTTCCTTCCTATGCTGTGAGGGCCTGGTGGGCCATGAATTCCCTCATTAACAATTGCAGTGCTTACCCAACCTGCCTCCCGGGAATGAAGCTCAGCTCTGATGTCTGATGTTATGGCAGGGACATGCTTTCTTCTTTACACATGCGTTTCTCTTAGTGGGTTCTGGGGATGCGTCTCCATGAGACTTTGATACATATGATGTGGGGGATTTCTGTCTTTTCTTTTCCTCTTTCTTGCTTAGTCTATTTTTACACTGCTATAAAGAACTACCTGAGACTGGGTAATTTATGAAGAAAAGAGGTTTAATTGACTCAGTTCCACAGGCTTAACAAGAAACATGGCTAGGAGACCTCAGGAATCTTACAATCATGGCGGAAGGTGAAAGGGAAGCAAGCACATCTTACCATGGTGGAGCAGGAGACAGAGAGAGCAAAGGGGAATGCCCTATACCTTTAAAGAAAGAGATCTCACGAGAATTCCATCATGAGACAGCATGAAGGGGATGGTGCTAAACCACTAGAAACCACCCCCATGATCCAATCACCTCCCAACAGGCCCCTTCTTCAACATGTGGGAATTACAATTTGACATGAGCTTTGGGTGGGGACTCCTTCCCCTCCCCTCCCTTCCCCTCCCCTCCCCTCCCCTCCCCTTCCCTTCCCTCTCCCTTTCTCCTTCCTTCCTTCCTTCCTTCCTTCCTTCCTTCCTTCCTTCCTTCCTTCCTTCCTTCCTTCCTTCTTTCCTTCCTTCTTCTTTCTCCCTTCCTCTCTCCCTCTCTTTCTCTCTCTCTCAACAGAGTCTTCCTCTGTCGCCCAGGCTGGAGTGCAGCAGTATGATCAGGGCTCACTGTGACATCCACCTCCTGGGCTCATGTGATCCTTCAATCTCAACCTCCTGAGTAGCTGGCACTATAGGTGCACACCACCACATTCAGCTAATTTTTTAAATTTTTTGTAGACATGGGGTCTCACTATATTGCCAATGTTGGTCTTGAACTCAGTTCAAGCAATCCTCCCAGTTCAGCTTCACAAAGTGCTAGGCTTTCAGGTGGGTGCCACCTTGCCCAGCCTAGGCAGGCTTCTGATCACCAGTGTCTCAGAGCTCCGCGTGGGCGAGCCAAGCTTGTGTTCCTGAGGAAGGGGCAGTGGAGTCCACCTACAAATGCACTTGCTTTTTCTCATTGAGCATTTTGGAGCTGGTGTTCCCTGGATCACGGTTCAAGAAATGCTGCTTTAGGTACATTATACCTATTACTTAATTTATAGGACAGTCTACCACGCAGGTCCTCCTAGGCACATTTTACAGATGTGGAAGTTAAACATTGGGGGATTTAAGTACTTGTCCAGGGTCACGCAGGGAGCTGTAGAGAAGGGAACTCTGAGCTTTCCTCCTGCGCTCAGCACATCTTTGTGAAGTTTTGTATATGAGCAGTATTTCCACTGGCTCACCCTTATTTATCTTTGAGACTATTACTAGTATGACTGCATCAAATGTAACATAAGGAAAATTTCCCAGAAGGGTTCAAGGCAACATAATTGTGATTCTTTAAATGAGCTCTGGAGTGCCACCTGCCCATCCTTTGTGGGGAGTCCCCACCCCCCAGGGGTGTGGTTTCAGAGGCCACTGTGACCTACAGCTGGCCCAGGACGAAGTTCCCATTGATTGGGAAACAAAAGAGGAAGACTCCATTTATTCCATTTACACAACGATCAGGCCTTTTGCTCCTTTAGGGAACCACGTCCTCCCTCATCAGGTTAGGGTTGTCATGAATGGCGCTGTGTGGAGCGCTTCCAGCTGCTGAGCCCCAGAGGGGTGGGGAGCCCACTCAGAAAGCCTCTGTCCCTGTACCGTGGGCCCGCTGGAGCTGGCAGGGGGTTCTGGGGCGGAAGGAGGCACCCCCCATCCCAGGGCTCACTTGGGTGCTGGAAGAGGAGTCATACAATGGAAGACCTTCAACCTCCTTTCATATGATGCCAGTTAACTCAAGCCTCATAAATAGGATTACGAATTAATATCTGTGAATTAATATTAATTATGAATTAATATCCCAGGGGGTGGGGTCGGGTTAAAGAGGAAGAGGGAGGGAGAGGGCATGAGCCTCTCTGATCACAGGTGCTGTTTATGGGAAGAGCCTCCACTGCCCCAGGAGCTCTCTGTGTCTCCCCACTTTCTCTTTCTCCCACTCCCTCTAGGTCTTTCCTCAGTCTCTGTCCCCCTCTTCAGCCCCTTTCTCCTCCCCTCCCCTCTGTCTCTGTCTCTCTCAACAAGCCCTAATGACAGGGTCTGTGCTCTTGGAAAACTCATTGTATCTGAGGTCCTGGAGCTGGGGCTTCCTTCTGCAACCAGGAGTGTGCATTTTGTGGGCCTGGGAACCAGGGAAAGCCGTCGGCCTCAGACCAGTTTGCCAGGGCCTCCACACCAGACACAGAAACCCATCACCCAGTTGCGCTGGCAATTTCTGCAAGAACGCTGCGTTCAGTGCTGTTTGGAGAGGGTAGGGGGGCAGGGTACTTTTGTAAAAAGAACACTCCTGAGTGGCATTTCATGCCCATTGCAGTGTCTAGAGGTCAGACGCGAGGGTCCTCGGCTCTGGATGAGTGACCATGGGCGCGCCCCTTCCCCGAGGGACACTTGCCTCTGCTCCTTCTCATTAGCTGTTCCCTTTAAGGACCGACTTCCCTCCAGAGGGAAATTCCTGAAACCCAACAGTTGACAAACCCACACACCCTCGGGAGGGCTGGGCACCAGATAAAAAGCCCTCCGAGGGAGCCCAGCCCCTCCTGGGGACGGCCGCTGCTGCTGGGGGACTCAGCAGAGCCCAGGACCTGCCGCCTAGCCCCCCAGCAGAGCCTGGGACCTGCCTCCAGGACCCCCCCCCCCCCCCCGAGCCCCGGGCCCCCCCCCCTGGACCCCCCACCCCCGCAGAGCAGAGGACCTACCCCTGGGACCCACCCCCCCAGCAGAGCCCAGACCTGCCTTTAGGACTCCCTGGCAGAGCCTGGACCTGCCTCTAGGACCCTCCAGCAGACTGTGGGGACCTGCTGCCCAAACCCCCAGCCAGAGTGCACCCACCCTGCCCGCTCCCGGCCTGCCATGATCGCCTGTGCCCCTGGTCCTAAAAGGCGGTGAGCCCAGGGAGCCTGCGCCCGAGGGCAACGGGTCTTCTAAGTTTCTCTGGCTTATTCTCAGCTCTCCGCAGCACGACCTAGTTCTGTCTTTCCTTTTGGAAAGTGTGCTTTGCCAGAGACTAATCCCAGGCCGTGCCGAGATTGTTATCACCTGTCACCTGCACGCAGGACCCAAGCCCATCAGGGAAATGAGATAAACCAGCGGCTGCAGCCCCACCTGCCAGGGCCACTTGCTTCCCGCAGGCAGCAACCAGAAGCTTCCCCACCGCTACCGCCAGGGCCACCTCTGTCCCCACCGCCCGCCGCTGGCATGTGGCCGTCGCAGTGACCCCCGGGGGCCCCACGGCCGCCCCTGGAAAGGCTGACGCAGACGTCTGAGGAGCAGCCACCTCCCTGCCGGCTGAGCGGAACCCTGGATGGAGCTTGGCACCCAAGCCCCTCATGTCTGCCCTGCTGAGGCTGTGTTTTGTGCTGCCCCTGGTGGCCCCCACCCATGGCACCCAGCGTTGGGAGCCCTGCACAGGTAAGGCAGGGGCACAGGGACTTGGGCGGGGGGGGGAACTTGCAGGGGAGCTGGGAGGGGTGTCGAGTTGCAAATGCCACTTTCGAGCACTGATTCAAGCCGCGGTGCCCGAGGACGCTTTGGCAGGACTGGCAGGTAGCACCCTGGGGAGACGGGCAGGAGCACAGGTGGGAAAGATGAAAGCGCAGGGCGGGCAGTTGCAATAGAAACGCGGCTGTTTAGAACGTGCGCAGGGTGGGGATGAGCTTCAAGAGCTAACCAGCAGCCACCGGGGCCTCCACAAGTGCTTACCTGCTGGGCCTCCCGGGGTGGGGGAGGGGGGAGAGGCTGACACCTGCCTTTGGGAATGAAGAATGAAGTCGCAGCAGCTCAGCAGGCCGCTGTGCATGAGTTGTTTCCTTAGCTGCTGGAGACGCCCCCAGCCTGCACTCAGCAAAGCAAAAGGCCACACCAGCCCTGCTCCTTCCCCACATGAGCGAAAAACTGGAGACACAGGCACAGCCCCAAACACAACCATCTCCGGAGTGAAGAGCTCGGTTCTTTGGGGCGTAACCTGGTCTGAGTGGAGAGCACTGGGCTGGCTTACCCGGGGGGTCCTGGCGAAGCCTGGAGGCTTCTTTCCCACCTTTTAGAAAGGCTATTTGGCTTGCTCTTGACCATGGCACGCTAATACTTTTCTAGAGTTTCTACTGAGGGATTTTACTTCTCAAACCAAAATTTAATAAACAAAGTAACAGGACAACTAGACCTGGTTGCTAGAAACCAGGTTACTGGACAGTAAATTAGCGACTCGAGCACTCGGGCTCAGCAGCGCCTGTCGGGGTAGGTGAGGAGATGGCTTGCGCTTCTGGTTTTGTTTGCAAATCGTGCATCCTTGGTTCCCTGGAATAGATGACGTCCACCCCAGGCACCAGGCCGCAGCTCTCTGCTTGGATGGCGCTCAGATCCCAATGACATGACCAGGGGATGAGCACGATCACCCGAGTGTGGACCGTGCTGACTCCCGTGGGTGGTGGAGTTGGGGGTCCTAAACGTCTCCGCCCACCCAGGGACAGCAGACTGTGCCTCCAGGGCAGCCCTCGGGCTGTGCGGTGGGAGGCAGGCAGGTCTTCCGTGCTGGAACCATTGCTGCCTGCGTGTTGGGGACAGGACTGAAGCCCCTGCTCCCTGGGCTCCAGCACAGCTGCACCTGCCCGCAGGGACTGCCTTGGAACCCGGTGATTCTGCAAACAATGCAAGAGCCAAGTCACCTTGTCGCAGAGCAAAATCCCCTGGCTTCACGCGATCTAGGGCCCAGTGCCAACCTTTCTCCCTCCCCTGCTTGGGGACCCCGGGGCAGCTGAACGACTCCCCAGCACACCCTGGAGTGGGGGGGGGTAGGGGGCATGAGTCACAGACATGTATTTTCATGTTCCCTTTAGCTCAGGGAACAGAATCAACCTGCATAATAATAATACAGATTATTTATAAAACCCGCCCCCTCTCCCCTGAAGCTACGTTGCAAATAGTTAAAAGATGACCCAGTTATAAATACCACGAGCCAGGGAGGAAAGATAAAAGTCAAGTAAGTAATATTGAGCTAAATTTGGAACACTCCCAAGAGAATTGCATAAGGGCCAGCCAGGGTTTCAGATCGTTTTGTAGAAGTCACCTTGGTTCCATTCCGTTTTGGGAAACACAGGCACTTGCTGGCGCTGTAGGGTTCTGTGGGATTCCGCCTTGGCGTGGGCCCCGCTGGCTGGGGCTGTGCCGTGTGTGCGTGAAGGCACCGGGCCGTGGCTGTGCCATCTCAGGTTTCTAATCCTGCTCCCTGAGTCTGTGCCCACGGCGTGGAGCTGCGGCTGGTGGTTGACCCGCAGGTTACAGGCGGTCGCGAGGCTGGGGGTTTGGGTCTGCCACGGGCCCATGCCCCTTCTCTGGAGGTGTTGGGAGGGGAACCTGCTTTGATTTCCGGCACTCATTCCCCTCTCCTCTCTGGCTTTGCCTTGTCCGGCAGCTTTCTAGGACTTAGTTTGCTAATCAAGTGACTGCCAGGCTTTGGGGAAGTTGTGGGCTGGGAATTTCAGATGGCTCCAGCCCAGTGGGCAGCAGTGGAGGACAAGCCTGTGTTTTCACACTCACTGTAGAAAGCCTCAGTGCAAAGCTTCACTGCGAAGCCTAGTGGAAGGGCAGGGACCCTTCCGATTCTTTTAAGGAGCCTGTGGTCTGGGCTGCGTGATGATGCGGAGCCAGGAGGGTGGGCTGCACCCTAGGCTCAGCACCTGTCACTCAGAGCAACCCACCTCACCTCCACGTGGACAGGAGGTCAAGGCAGGAGATTCCGTGAGGACGATCTGCGGAGCGCTGGACCCAGTGGCTGGGGTCACTGGTGGGCTCTGGGGGGCTGAGCAGAGGGAGGGCTGAGAGGCTGGGAGTGGAGGAACTGCAGGATGTGAGGGCCGCCATGTCTCTTTTTGTTGCCTCTCCCTGTCCTGAGTGTTACTGAAGGAACTGTCAGCGGTGGGTACCGGTCACGCAGGACCCTGCTCAGTGAGGCCTCAGCCCCTGAGCTACCCAGCTCTCTACATCCACTCCCCTTCCCCCTACATTTGCTCAGCATCCACACCAGGAAGGGCCTTGCCCCCGCTGGGGATGTGGCAGCCACAGGCCAGGGCCCTGCCCACATGGAGCTGGTAACTTGGGCAAACTGCAGCTCTGCCTGGAGCGAGTGCTGTGAGGTCCCGTGGGCTGTGCCTGCCCTGCAGGTGTCCTGGGGGGCCTCAGGGAGCAGCATTTGGGGAGGTGACTGCAGTTTGGAAGGCTGTCAGCAGGTGGAGAGACCCCAGGGTGGGCTGAGGGAGGAATGAGGGTGGTCAGGTCTCTGGGCCTGGGGACAGGTGGGGTGCCTCCCAGGAACTGGAGATGGCACTGAGGAAATGATGGTGCAGATTTGCATCTTAAAAGATCACTGGGGCCTGGAGGCTGCTGGCTGGAGCCCCTTTGCAATAGGAGGTTGGGGGAGGTTTTCCAGCCCAGCCCTCCTACTACCACTGGTGCTCCCAGGAGCTCTGCCGTCAGCCTCTGTCCTCTGGACTTCAGTGCCTAAAGGAGTGTGAGTGGTGGGAGTCCTGGTCCCTAGCGAGGTCCCCAAGGCCGCTCTGGAAGGCTCTGTGCCAGTGACACCTTTTCTTGGCTGCGTGTGCATGACCAAAGCTCTTTGAGTGTTCTGCAGTTAGGAAGCGTGCCCCTTCCTGACCCGCAGGCGGCCCAGTCCTCTGTCCAGGGGGCCCAGCTCCCCACTCAGAGCAGGAGCCTGCAGTCCCCCCTGCTGGGGGCTGGGGGAGGGATCTGAGCTCCAGCCTGTTACCCCCAGTGCATGCATGCACAGGTTACCCCCAGTGCACACTTGCACTCCCTCTCTGTCCCGTCCTTGCTGGCTCTTTCTCATATCTCTATTGTCTTGTGCTGTGTGTGGTGTGTGCGTGCGGGGGGGCGGTGGGAGGGGGTGATCGGGGCCACAGGCCGAGCAGCCAGGAAGGATGTGTGTGAGCCCCAGGGCTCTGGGACAGGGTGGGGGACCGAGGCTGAGGGACCCACTGGGAACGGACTGTCCAGTCCACTCCAGTGGGCCTAGGGCTTGTGGCATTTTTCTATCGTGTTTATTTATTGCATCCATTCATGTTCTGAAATGAATGACACCCACCTATAGAGGCTTAGCCGCCTCACCCATCGCCTTTGTCTCTTGGAAAACAAATATCAGTGTTAAGGACCCCCTCATTCCCTGTCCCCAGCCAGTCAGTGACTCTGGGACTCCTGAAGAGCAAATTGTCAGTGGCCACGCCTTTCCTTTAATGAAATTCTAAACTATAAGGCCAGGGCGTTCCCCCGACTCAACCTCCGCCCCTCCATCCCCATGGTCATCAGGAAACAAAGAATGTTTAGCTTTAGGGCTGAGCCCCATGCACTCTGTTGGACACTAGGGTTCCACTCCAGACAAGCCAGGGGTCTCCAGCCTCCCTGTTTCCAGGATAAGGAGCCGCACACCAGGGCCGCGACCGGTCTGGACTCGGTTCCCAGCTGAATGCCCCTCCTCTGCCCCTCCCTGTGACCCGCAGCTGCGGAGCCTCAGCCTCCGCCATTACCCCTCACCCTCCCGACCCGGCGTCCTCTCTCCCGTCACCCTCTCCACCCTGAGTCCTCTCCCCACCCCCATCTTCCTGGTGGAGACCTTGGTGTTGGGGTGGGGGCGGGGGCGGAGCAGCCGGAGTGGGGAGGGCAGGTGCAGTCGTCCTGGATGTCGCCCCCGTCCTAATCCCAAATCCGCGTCCGGTGAACTTCGCACCTTGATCGCCTGGGCTGGGGCTAGGGGTGCTCGCCTGGTCCCACCCAACTGATAAATGGAGGCGACCCCGCAGGATTCCTTACTGTTCCCAGAACCCCCAACTGATGCAGGCACCAATTCCACTAGGAAAGCCGGGTGGGGACGGCCGTGAAAGTGGGTGCTTCCCAGCCCGCCTCTGTCCTTGGAGGGGTTGGGGGTGGAGGGACCCCATCTCACGATGGCTCACTTTTCATCCCCCCCACCAAGGTGGGGCTTGGGGGTGGCTTTGGCCCTGGGTGGGGTCTGCATAGGGGACTCTGGCGAATCCAATCCCATAGGCACCTCGGGCACTGTCAGGGGCTTGGGGGCGCCGAAGAGAAACAGAAGAGAAGCTCGCCTCGCTTCTAGGGTGACCCAGTCGGGTTCAGCCTGGGGAGCCCCTGCCCGGCCCCTGACCCAGCAGCTGGGGAAGGATAGCGGTGGCGGGGCGACCCCTGAGTCCCGGGGTTGCTCAATCCTCTGCACCTCCACCTCGGTTGCCTCCTCTGAGAAGTGGGTGAAGCGCAGCCCAGGGAAACGACTGAGTGGGAAGCCTTTAGAGTGTGCTGCATGCGGGTCGGAGCCGGGAATTCCGGGAGGGTCATACTGCAGGGCTGGGGACAGCGGTGTGTGCGCGGGTGTGTGAGCGTGGGTGCGCGCATGGGTGTGTGCGCGTGGGTGTGTGCGCGTGGGTGTGCGCGCGTGGGTGTGCACATCGGTATGTGCGCATGGGTGTGTGAGCGTGGGTGCGCTCATGGGTGTGCGCGCGTGGGAGTGTGCGTGTGGGTCTGTGCTTCGTGTACACACACCTGCGCGGAAGAACCCGGGACGCAGCCGCCCTTCCTTGGTTTTGTTGGTGCATGTTTTCTGAGGTTTCTACCAGAGCCTGGTCTTGCAGCAGGGGAGGCGCTGCCAGCTCTACCCGGCCTAGGCTGCCGGTGGGCACTGGGAAGGGTCTGGGGGAACCTATGCTTGTACCAGGCCTCGATCTGCAACTGGGGGTTAGGGGCTGAGCTTGGGGCGCCAGGGAAGGGTCACCAGTCATTGGGGACAGGCCATCGCCGGCCATGGAGAACAGGTCAGCGTATCTGGGCGGGACGGGCATCCAGGGCTCCTTTGTAGTTAAACTGCACCCTCCGAGGCAGCTGGGCTCCATCCAGGGTCCATGGATGGCGTGCAGGGGCCGTGACTGGGTGGGAGCTGCTGCATCTTTCTCCTGAAAACATCTCCCCAGTGATGGGTATGGAGGCAGCGCATGGCTGAGTGGGCAGCACCTGCCACTGTCCCTCAACAAGGCTCTGTTTCTGGTCCCCGTGGTAGATTTGTGGAAATTTCGTGTGGGCCCATCCTGGAGAGGCCCCTGCTCCTCTTGTTAATCCAAGCCTTAGTGGAAAGACTCTCAAGCCACTGCCCTTTGGTTTCAAACGATCTGGGTAACGAGCTCCATCCAGGTGTCCCCCTTGGAAGTCTGGTGTGTTTTGTCTCATGTGTTGAGAAACCTGTTCTGAGAAGGCCGTGGGTTTTACCTGCCCGCTGGAGGCCAACAGCTCTGGCAGGTCAGGGTCACCCCCCACTGTGTGGGTTCCCTGGGGATTGGGGGTGGACTTGGCTAGACGGAGGCTGATGATGTCACAGATGGGGGAAAGTCTGGACTGACAGGCCACAGAAAATTTCAGGCCCCAACAGCCAGGAAAGTGGGGAACTGGCTTCTCTCACCCCGTGTTCCATGGTAGGGACCCCTGGAGAGTGCTGGTGGTGGTGGTGGTGGGGTACCCCAGGGAAGCAGGGGGCAGGGTCCCAGCTGCCTCCCCACCCCCAGGGGCTAGGAAGACGATGGTAGGACCCAGTCCTTCTGAACCTATTTACACCAACCCTGTTCTAATTGAGGGAGGGCCCTCCTCTCACTGAGGGTCTCCTCTCACTGAGGATCTCCTGTCGCTGAGGGACCTTGCAGGGAGAGTGGCACTGGAAAAGCCGGCCCAGTCGAGGGCATCTATCTGCCCACACTCTCCAGAGGAGACAGAGGCTAGGTGATCTTAGTCCTGCACTGAGGGTCCTGGGAACGTCTTGCTGGATTTCAGGGCCTCCTGGGATTGCAGCCCTGTGCACCCCTCTCAGTCCCACCCTGTTCCAGCTCCACTGCAGCTGGTGGGACTCAGGAGCTGGGCGGTGGCATTGGTGTGGTGTGGAGGGGACAGCAGGTGAGGAGGCAGCTCTGGTGGGGAAGGAGGCTGGGTGTGGGACCCTTGGGGATCCTGGAAACACTGGCCCCAAAGGAAACCCCCAAAGAGTGGCCAGCTTGGGCCCCAGATCCCATAGTGCGGGATCCCTACGTCATGTACCCTTTGGCCTCTTTCCCTCTGACCTCTGCCACTCCTGGCTAGACCTGGGGCCACAGAAGAGGTGTTGCATTACCCTTCACAAGCACAAACAGAAGGCATTGGCCATTTAAATAAAATGCCAGGGCTCCAGGGGAGAGGGAGGCCCCACCCTGCCCCACCCTACCCCACCCTACCCCACCCCACCCCAGCCAGGAGCTGGTTGACCACAGTGACACTCAGCTTCAGCCATCAGTCAACAGAGGCCAACCTGGGCCCTGTCCCCGGGGTTCCTCAAACTCACCAGGGACAGGGAGGCATGGGGGCACCAGGCCCCTCCTGCCAAGGAGTCTTCTGGTCAGATGTGCCACCAGAGACATCACCACCTGAATCCTGGATTTGTAGCAGGGTCACCCCGAGAGCTGCCTGGAGGTGCAGATCCAGGAGGCCTGGGCTGCAGGGATGGGAGCCTGGAACTCAGCACCACTAGAAATGCTCGCACGACGTGGCTGGGGTTGCCAAAGCCAGGGCTGTGTTTGCAGAGCAGGCCAGAGAAAGAATGAAATAGAACACTAGGCCAGGAGAGGAGCACGCAGAGGCAGGGAAGGCCAGTTTATTCACTGTGCGAGGCACGTGGTGGGCAAGGGCGGCTGATGGCTTGGAGGAGAAGGGCAGAGGGGCCCAGGGACCTCCCGTGGCTATGGGTGACTATTCTGCCAGGGAACACGTGGGGCCCCTCAATAATAGGAGAGGGCTGTCTCGTGGTCGCCTGGGCCTGGCCTGGAGGTAGTGGATGGGTAAGCCATGGTTGTGGGGTGTGAGGTCAGCCAGCTTGCACACTGTGGTGTGTACCAGTGTGGTGTGTACCAGTGCAGTGTGTACCAGTGTGGTGTGTACCAGTACGGTGTGTACCAGTGCGGTGCGTACCAGTATGGTGTGTACTAGTGCGGCATGTACTAGTGCGTGTGCTGAGAGGTCAGCAGTGGGAGAGGTTGGGGGGAACCTGAGCCCGGCTCATCCTAGGGGACGTGCCTGTCAGTAGCTGGGCTTCTGGCCTGAGCAGAGGCCTCAGCAGGCCAGGCAGAGCACACAGGGAGGCAGAGGCTGGACATGCAGGAGGCCAGGCAGTAGTGACTGGGCTGGCAGGAGAAAGCGGGCACACAACAGGAGGGAACAGGCATGCAGCAGGTGGACCTGCACACAGGGCCGCAGAGGAGGGACACGGAGGAGGACCTGCAGCAGGAGGAGGTGCAGCAAACCGGCTGGCAGCTAGACTGCTGGCAGCACAGAGAGGAAGCCCCAGAGCACACAGGCACACAGCAGAGGGACTGTATTTTGGTGGGACTCACATTCCAAACTGTCTTTCCTAAAAATCCTATTCTGAACTGGTTTAGGCTTTGTTCGGGCTGACCTGGGCGGGTCTCGCTCTAGTCTGGTCCTTATTCATTTGGTGCCAGGCTGTAGGGGGTCTCGGCTGGATGTCAGTGTGGGGGCTGGAGTGGGGGCTGCACTCTTAATCCTCCAGCAGTTTCTCTCTGGTGAGCCTGTGGTGGCCTTGCCCTGGGAATACACAGCCCTGCCCCATCCCACAGATTCACAGTCAACTCCCACACTGCGGGGTCTGCTGTCCACATGAACCCTTCTTTCCACTTCTCTGCTCCTTGGACTCCAGGGCTTCAACTGCATGGGCACCGGCCCTTCCTCCTTGGCAGAGTTGGACCATTGTATTTTGCTCAGACTGCAGCTGGTGACACTGCATTTTAGAAGCCTGCCCCAGCAGAGAGCTGGGAAGTGGGAGTTTATCTCCTAAGTTTCTTCTCTCTCAGGAATCACAGTCTGCACTGCTGGTTAACCGCTGCCTGAAAACGAGCGTCTCCTGAATCTCAACTGTATGGTTGATAGAGTAGCCAGGTTTGCATCACTCACTCCAGCAGGTTTCCCAGTGTGATTACATTGTCTATATTCAGTTCTGGTCTCTTCCCCAAAGTTTCTGGTTGATGCAACAGAAGTTGTGGTTCGAGGAGGTTTTTTGGGTACCGCTCATGTCTCCTTCAGTGTGGAACTAATGAAGGGAGGCAGATATCAGGCAGGTGGAGCTAAAACTGCCTGTGCATCACCAATAAATTTGGGCAGGTTCCAAATGTAACAAGAGCTTGAAGAAGGTGCAATTAGTCATGAAACAAAGGGCCAAATAAAAAACATGAGCATCTACAACAGAAAACTGGGTTCAGAAAACAGCCTTGAGGAAGAAAAACAAGGAAGACAACAGGTGCGTGCTTCTGTGCTGTGGGGACGACTGGGTCCGGGTATAAAGGCTGCCCAGGGAAGCTGTGCCCAGACATCACTGCCCTCTGCCTCGACCTTATCCAGCCACACGCCACCATGTGCCACACCAGCTGCTCCTCAGGCTGCCAGCCAACCTGTTGTGTGCCCAGCTCCTGCCAGGCATCCTGCTGCGTCCCCGTGGGCTGCCAGTCCTCTGTGTGTGTGCCCGTGAGCTTCAAGCCAGCCGTGTGTGTGCCTGTGAGCTGCAGGCCCATTGTGTATGCGGCCCCCTCCTGCCAGTCCTCTGTGTGCATTCCTGTGAGCTGCAGGCCCGTTGTTTGTGCGGCTCTCTCCTGCCAGTCCTCCGGGTGCTGCCAGCCCTCCTGCACCAGCGTCCTCTGCAGACCCATCTCCTGCGGCATCCCTTCCTGCTGCTGACCATGAATCTCCAGACCCGCTGCTCCCAGTGCAGATGAGGCCACACCTGTA
>NC_045452.1:34669663-34687110 GCF_002776525.5 Piliocolobus tephrosceles
CAGAACTGGATTAGTTCTGCAGCACACACTCCCATCACTGGTCCACAGAGGCTCAGTTCTTATTGATTGACCGATGACCAATTACTGAGAATCCTAATATAATAAACACCCATGAACCCACTGCCTGACATAGAAATGAGAATATCATCAATAATTGGCCATGAACTTCTTGGGGCAGCCACTGTTGGGATTGTGTGCTCCTTATTCTGTTACTTTCTAGAAAAAATAGAGTTGAGTCATATCTCTGTGTATTCCTGAAATGTGTGTTTTCTAATTTAGTAATTTCTGATGATATGAAAAAGGAATTATTCTGAATGTAATCTGGAACTTGCTTTTTCCAGTCTGTGTTGTGCTGGTGGCATTCTTCCGCATTTCCCCTCTCTGGACTGCATTCTCCTTCTGGGGGGCTCTGCTGTGGCTGTCTCAGGTTAAACGTTCCCCAGTAGATGGGCCAGCCCTCTTGCCCCAGGAGTCTGCTATTCCAGATAGTATAGCCCAGAGCTGTCCCCGAAGGGCATTCTCACTACTGGCTATCTTAGATTCCAAGCTTTTTATTTGCCTTGGTGGCAGGTGTTGAGTTTAGAGTTGAAAAGCTGGTTTCATCATCTTTTAGGCAAGGTGATCAGGGACCTATTGTGTTGTTTAAATTGGGGGGCTTTGGATAAAACTGAGCAAGAAATGGAACCAATCAATCCAGACGTATAAATGCTTGCAGCTGAACACATTCAAACCCATGAACACATGCAATGTGTGCACTATACAACATGCACACACTTAGGCACACATGTAAGCACTCTGGTACCCCAGTCTGGGAGTTGGAGGTGAAACTGGAAATCAGAGCATGAGAGGAGGGAGGGCTGGTGACCAAAAAATGCTTCTAGAGGGAAGCATGAATGAGGCCTGGCTCAGCCCCCGCCCTCCAGAGCTGTGGGGCCCTCAGGGCCACTTGGAGCCCACGTTATGTGCTGCTAGTGCTCCACATGGGGCATGTGTTAGTGAGTCCAGGTTTTTGCGTGGACATATTTGTTTCTCTCTCTTGGGTGAACGTCTAGGAGTGGAATAGCTGGGTCATATGCTAAGTGTCTTTTTGCCAACACTGGCCTGTCCTGATAAATGCAGCTTTATAGTAGGTCTTGAAATCAGCTGGTGTGAGTTCTCCAATTTTGTTCTTCTTTTAAGAAGTTGTTTAGGCTACTCTAGTTTCTTTGTCTTTCCATATAGATATTTGAATAAGCTTATCAATATCTGCAGAATTTGTGTTGAGATTTTGATTGGGAGTGTATTGAAACT
Organism: Piliocolobus tephrosceles; assembly: GCF_002776525.5. Classification (NCBI taxonomy): domain Eukaryota; kingdom Metazoa; phylum Chordata; class Mammalia; order Primates; family Cercopithecidae; genus Piliocolobus; species Piliocolobus tephrosceles. Next base: position 34,670,954 of record NC_045452.1, read on the forward strand.
ATAGATCAGTTTGGGGGAGAGTTGACATACCCAGCAATCCATAACATGGTCTATTTATTTAGGTTTTCTCTGATTTTTCTCATCAATATTTTGTAGTTTTCAATGTATACATTTTATTTCCCCATAATTTACCCATAAGTATTTTATAATGTTTAACGTTATTATGGTGCTATTTTTAAGTTTCAATTTCTGATTGTTCATTGCTAGTATATTAAAATACATTGATTTTCGTATATTGGCATTTTTTCTTTGACCTTGTTAAATTCACTTACTAGTTCTTGTAGCTTTATTGTAGAATGTTGGGGATTTTCTAGGTAGACAATAATGTAATATGCTAATAGAGACTGTGTTATTTCTTCCTTTCCAGCCTGAATGCTTTTTACTTCACTGTTTGGGAAGTCCAGTATGGTAATAAACAGCAGAGGCAAAAGTGAATGTTCTTGCTTTATTCTTGATTTTAAGGGAAAACATATAGTCTTTCACCATTAAGTATGATATTAGCTATAGGTTTTTCACAGATGCTCTTTAAAAGAAGTTGCTTTTAATTTCTAGTTTGCTAACAGTTTTTATTCTGAATGGATGTTGAATTTTATCCAAAGCCATTTCTGAATCTATTGAGATAATAATATGGTGCTTCCTCTTTAGTCTGTTGATATGGTGAATTATATAAGTTGATTTTTTAACACTGAACCAACCTTGCATTCTTGGGATAAATCCCACAAGATCACGACCTTTTATCTCTTTTACGTATTTCTGGATTGAATTTGCTAGTATTTCATTGATAATTTTTGCGTCTATATCCATAAGAGATATTATTAGTAGTATATAGTTTTCTTGTAATACTTTTGTTCAAATTTGATGTCAAGATTATGCTGGCCCTATACATTAAATTGGGAATGATTCTTTTCCTCTATTTTCTGGAAGAGTTCATGTAGAATTGGTTATATTTCTTCTTTAAATGTTTGGTAGAATTTTCCAGGGAAGTCATTTGCCCCTAGTTTTATTGGTTGAAAGGTTTTAACTGAAAATTCAACTTCTTTAATAGATATGATACTATTCAGGCTACCTACTTCTCTGGAATAAGCTTTCACACTTAAAAAAAAAAGTGCCAATTTTATGTACATTATTAAATTTAGTGGTATGAAGTTGTTTACATCGTTCCTCTATCATGCTTTTAATAACTGTAAGATTTATAATGATGTTTCTTTTTCACTCCTAATATTGCTATTTTTTGTCTCTTCTTTCTTTTTATTATAATTTTCCTGACCAGTCTGGCTAGATGCTTATTCATTTCATTGTTCTTTTCAAAGAAGCACCTTTTGGTTTCATTGAAATTTTTTTCCATTTTCTACTTCATTATTTTTTTTGCAGATTTTTAATTATTTATTTTGCTAATTTTGAGTTTAATTTGCTTTCTTTTCTTTAAAGTGCAGACTTAGATAACTGATTTCAGGACTTTCTTCTTTGTGAATATAAGCACTTACTGATATAATTTTATCCCTCTAAACACTATTTTAGCCATGTTCTGTGTATTTTGACATGTTTTCTTTTAATTTGTATTTAAATCAAAATATTTTCTAATTTCTCTTGTGATTCTTCTTTGAACCATGGGTTATTTAGAAGTGTGTTGGTTAGTTTACATTTCTGCAGGGTGTTTCTAGTTATCATTTTGTTGTTAATGTCTAATTTAATTTCTTTGTGGTCAGAGAACATACATTGTATTAGTTCAACTTTTTTTATATGGGTCGAAGTTTATTTTACAGCCAGAATATAATCTTTTTGGTGAATGTTTCATGTGTTTGAAAAGAATGTGTATCTGTTATTATTGGGTGGAGTGTCCTAAAGGATTCATTAGGTCAAGTTGATTGACGGTGTTGTCCAGGCCTTCTGTATCCTTCCTGATTTTCTGTCTACTTGTTCTCTTGAAGCTGAAGTCCAGTGACCAATCTGATTTATCTGTTTCTACTTTCCCTTCTCAGTTTTTTTGTTGCATGTGTTTTGAAAGTTGGCTGTTTGGTGCTTACACATTTAGAATTGTTATGTTTCCATGGTGAATTGATGCTTTATCATTATGTAGTATTCCTTTATTATTAAATAATTCCTTTATCATTATACCAATATTCCTGGTAATATTTCTTTTGTGAAGTTGACTTTGTTTGATATTAATATAACCATTCCAATTTTATTTGATTAATGTTTGTGTGGTATATTTTTCCATCTGCTTACTTTTAACTTATCTTTGTTTTTATATTTAATGTGAGAATATAAATTAATCATTTATATTCTGGTAGATAGAATAGAGTTGGATCCTGAATTATTTAATCTAATTAAAAATCTCTGTTTTTTGGTTTTGGTGTTTAGATGATTTGCATTTAATTTAATTTAATTTTTGTTCTACTTAATGTAAAATATCACTTTGCCAATTGTATTCTATTTGTTCCATCTGTCCCTTTTTGTCTTCGTCCTCTTTCTATGCCACTTTTTGGTTTAGCATTCTTAGTTATTCCGTTTTATATCTACTTTTTGTATACATCTTGATATAGTTTGGATTTGTGTCCCTGCCCAAATCTCATGTTGGATTGTAATCTCCATTGTTGGAGGTGGGATCTAGTGGGAGGTGATTGGATCATGGGCGTGGATTTCTCATGAATAGTTTAGCAGCATCCCCTTGGTGCTGTCCTTGAGACAGTGAGTGAGTTCTTGGGAGACCTCGTTGTTTAAAGGCGTGTGGCCCCTCCCCTGTCTTTTTCTCTTGCTCCTGCTCTGGCCACCTGATGTGCCTACTCCCCCTTCACCTTCCAACATGCTTGTAAGTTTCCTCACAATTCTGCCTCCCCAGAAGCTGAGCAGATGCCAGTATTATGCTTCCTGTACAGCTTGCAGAACTGTGAGCCAATTAAACCTCCTTTCTTTATAAATTATTCAGTCTCAGGTATTTCCTTATAGCAAGGTGATAATAGCCTAATACGTCTTTTCAAACTTATTTGGCCTAAGATTTACAATATAAACGTTTACTGTAATAAAGTATACCTCGGGTAATATGATGCCACTTCATCTGTAAGTGGCAGGACTTTACGGCAGCGTACCTCCATGTCCTCTTTTATATTCCTTGTGCTATTGTTGCCATGTTTTACTTTTACTTATGTTAAAAATCCCACAATGCATTGTCACTATTGTTGCTCTAGACAGTCAATTAGTTACAATGCTTTTTATATTTATCTTCTTTTTTTTTTGTTGTTTTTTGAGATGGAATCTCGCTTTGTCGCCCAGGCTGGAGTGCGGTGGCCAGATCTCGGCTCACTGCAAGCTCCAACTCCCAGGTTCACGCCATTCTCCTACCTCAGCCTCCTGAGTAGCTGGGACTACAGGCGCCACCACCTCGTCCGGCTAGTTTTTTTGTATTTTTTAGTAGAGACGGGGTTTCACCGTGTTAGCCAGGATGGTCTCGATCTCCTGACCTCGTGATCCGCCCGCCTCGGCCTCCCAAAGTGCTGGGATTACAGGCTTGAGCCACCGCGCCCGGCCTTATCTTCTTTTAAAATAATATCTAGAGCTCTTCTTTTCTTTCTCTCTCCTTTTTTCCCCCCTAAGACAGAGTCTTGCTCTGTCTCCCAGGCTGGAGTGCAGTGGTGCAATCTTGGCTCACTGCAACCTCCGCCTCCTGGGTTCAAGCAGTTCTCCTGCCTTAGCCTCCCAAGTAGCTGGGATTACAAGAGCACACTACCTAGCCTGGCTAATTTTTGTATTTTTAGTAGAGATGGGGTTTCACCATGTTGGCCAGGCTGGCCTCAAACTCTTGATCTCAGGTGATCCACCCACCGCGGCCTCCCAAAGTGCTGGGATTACAGACGTGAACCACCGCACCCAGCCAAGAGCTCTTCTTTTCTTTGTGTGAATCCAAGTTTCTATCTGCTCTCATATTCCTTGGCTCGAAGAAAATTTTGAAGAATTTCTTATAGTGCATGTGTGCTGTTAATGAAGTTTTTCAGTTTTTGTTCATCTGAAAAAGTGTTCTCTTTCATTTTTGGAAGATACTTTTAGTGTCATGGGGTCGACAGATTTTCTTTCAGTATTTTAAAGATGTACTATGGGTCGTGTGATTTCTGATTAGAAGTCTGATGTAAACCTTACCTTTGTCCTTATGCTCATAGTCTGCTTTTAAAATATGGATGCTTTCAAGATTTCCCTTTTTACCTTTGGTTTTTGTCAGTCACAGATTTAATGTGACACGTCTAGTCATTTGTAGTGGGGATACAGTTACCCAATTTGGGGTTCTCTGAACTTTTTGGATATGGGGCTTTATGTATTTCATTATTTTTAGAATATTTCTCAGCTATTACCTCTTTGAATATTTCTTCTGCCCTGCCCTCTCTTTCTTCTCTTTCAGGGACTCCAATTACATCCATAAATGAGGATTTGATATTGTCCTAGAGCTTTTTGATGTTCTGCTCTCGTCTCCCTCCACCCTCTTCTTTCTCTTTGTGTTTTAATTTGGTCAATTTATATTTACATGTGTTCAAATTCAAAGCTTCCACACCTGGTTGTATCAAGTATACTGATGAGCCCACTGAAGGAAGCCATCTTTGATATTGTATTTTGATTTTTACTATATCCACTTGATCCTTTCTTATAGTTTCCATCTGTCTCATGAAATTACACATCTCTTCATATATGGTTTTAATGCTTTACCCTTGATCCTTTAATCTATTCATTACAGTTATTTTAAAGTTTATGCCTGGTAGCTATAAAACCTGTATCACTTTACTTTTTATTTTTAGAGATAGTGTCTTGCTCTTTTACCCAGGCTGGAGTGCAGTGGTGCAATCTCAGCTCACTGCAGCCTTGAACTACGAGGCTTAAACGACTCTCCAGCCTCAGCCTCCCAATGTGCTGGGGTTATAGGTGTGAACTGTGCCCAGGCCCTGGGTCACTTTTGAATCCAGTTTTGTTGATTTCTTTGCTGACAATGACTTGGTTTTTCCTTGCTTTTTTGCATGTCTTATAATTTTTTGTTGAATATCAGACATCATCATTTCCTTCTGGAAATGCGTGTGTCTCTTTTTCTGTGAGGTCATTAGTGTGTAGGGGGAGGTGGATGAATCAATCTGGTCAGACATTGATAGTGGTTTGGGTTTTGTTGTTACTATGGTTGCCTTCAGTGCACCAGGGGCTTGTGTTTAGGGTATATCAGTGCTTGCGCTTAAGATGAGGGGTGGAGAGGTCAGTGCATTTGCTCCACCCTAAGTTTTCACACGCCCCTGCATACCTGACATTCAGAGGAGATCTCTACACACTTCTGCCTTTCCCCAGAGGCAGGCTGATGTTGCTTTTTGAGCTGTGCCTGCTCGGCTGGAGCTGGAGACAGGAGGGCTCTCTGTTGTCCTGGTCCAGTGTCAGTCTTAGGCAGGCCCTTTGCATGTGGGACTTGGAGAATGAGACTTTCTTGGACTTCCTGCTGCCCCTCCCCGGGACAGACAAACTCTGCTCTGTATTTGTGGTAGTTGTTGTTTGAAAGAGTTTCCTGCCCTCTTTGCCATGGTAATCCTTTGAGGTATTGCATGGGATCTGGGGCCCAGGACCATTTCCCATCCATCCTTCTGGGTAGAGGATTGTTTTCTTCTACCCTCCCCCTAACACTTTCCATCTGGAAGCTCTTTCTCTGGTGGTCTTTATACCCGGGTCCCAGGCATCTGGGTAGCATAAAAACACAACAGTTGTCTTCCTCATGGTGGTTTCCACCGTGTTTCCCAACATCTTACTCTCCCACAGTGCGAAGCTTGAGGACTGAGTGTGGGGACAGCACCTTCAGGCCACTCCCCCAACCAAGAACCCTCCACTTCAGCTGGGCCATCAGGAAGGCGGCTCTCTGAAGAGGTGCTGCTGCCATTAAAGTTGGTATGTACCTTCAAGGAAGGAACGTACAAAATACATGAGGATAAAAGACAGAGACGAGGTGTACAGGGACAGCTGATTTATTTGGCTCACATGGGTTTTAGTTTCCTGCTGGAGTGAGGGAAGGACTCTGGCAGCCGGGACTTCCCTGAGGGGGTTCCCAGGGTCACAGAAGATCTGAATCATTTTTCCATGTTCTCACCCCAAAGTTCAGAGGTTTCCTTGAGCATGCTTTTCAGTTGCCCCATGTGTACAGTCTGGGGGTCTGCCAGATGCTAGTTTATGGAGGGATACAGGTGTGTACCCCTGTGTACCAGGAGCAGCTGGTCAGCAGCAGGAAGGGGCGCTGCAAGAGATGGGTCTGCAGAGGACGGTGGTGCAGGGAGGCTGGCAGCACCCAGAAGATTGGCAGAAGGGAGTCACATATATGATGGGCCTGCAGCTCACAGGCACGCACACAGAGGGCTGGCAGGAGGGGGCCACACGCACAATGAGCGTGCAGCTCACGGGCACACCCACGGAGGACTGGCAGCTCACGGGCACGCACACGGAGGACTGGCAGCTCACGGGCATGTAGCAGGATGCCTGGCAGGGGCTGGGTATGCAGCAGGTTGGCTGGCAGCCTGAGGAGCAGCTGGTTTGGCACATGATGGTGTGTGGCTGGGCTGGTACTGGGGAGGAGGGTGGTGATGTCTGGAAGCTGCTTCTCTCGTGGTCTTTATACCTGGGTCCCGAGCATCTGGGTAACATAAGAACACGACTTGTCTGCCTCGTGGTTGCTGCCACTGCGTTGCCCAACATCTTATTTTCCCGCGTGCACTTTCCCGCGTTATGCTGTACCATAAATATCTTTGGCCTCGAGGTTAGTTTCTTCTGTAAACAGGATGTTCTGGTTTGACATTATGCAGGTTTTTTGTCGATTTTTTTCAGGCTACTACTGTGCACATAGCACCACTGGCTCGACTCAAAGTACCAAATCCTGTTTTTTCACTTTTGTTTTGTGCTATCAGGGAAGATGTTGAGGCAGTAAAGTAAGGTGTTTTGAGTTTTATTTTGTAGAGTAAAACTTTAAAGCACAGGTTGGCAAACTATGGTCTGGGAGCCAAATTTGGCCCACGGCCTGTTTTTCAAATGAACTTTTATTGGATCACAGCATGCCATTAGTTTCTGTGTTGTCTGTGGCTTCTTTTGCACTGCATTGGTACAACTAAGTAGTCATGGAAGAGACTGTAACATGCAAAGTCTAAAATATTTGCCATCTGCCCTTTGCAGAAAGTTAGCCAACCCCGCCATAGAGTAATCTATACAAGAAGTTATTTGTTCATTCAACAAATATACATTGTGTAGTAGCAGCAAAGAGGTCTTGGCCTCAAGAGCCTTCTAGCAGTGGGCAGTGAATAAATGAGTAAAGGAAGAAATGAATGCATGAAATAATTCCATACAGGGCTGAGTGCTGGGGAAAAGTGGGTTCAGGAGATAGTAATTGGGGTGCCAGTGGGTGGTCTGGGGGGCCCTCTGTGAGGAGACAATGTGGCCATGGAGGGAGTGAGGCTGCTGCTGCAGAAACTGTTATGTCCAGGGAAGGCAGGAATCCTGCACTCTGGGTTTTGGGCTATGGGTGCAGGAAAACTGGTCAGATCATGAGAAGCCAAGAACCAAGCATCAAAATCCCATGATAGGGGGTCTGGGGTTTGGGGTTAGGAGTTGGATGGAAAAAGAATCAGTGAATCTGAAGACACACCGGTAGAAATTATCTTGTCTCGAAGAGGAGAAAGAATCAAGAAAAATGAAAAGACGTATGGGACAGTACTGAACTGTCTAACATACTAGCAATTTCAACCTCAGAAAGAGAAGAGAGTGATACTGAACCATAAATAAGTTTTGAAAAAAATAATGGCCCAAGGCACCAAATATGATTAAAAAAATAACAACTTACAGACCCAAGAATCTCAGAAACCTGTAGGAGGATCAATACAAAGAAAGCCATATCCAAGCATCAAAGAGTAAAAGTGATGAAAACCAAAAATCAAAAAAACATTGAAGACAGTGGGAAGAAAAGGCACTTTTCATACAAGGTACAAGGTTCTTGCAAGGATGAGAAAATCCCTCACTTCTCAGCAACAACAGTGGAGGCCAGAAGACAATGGAGCAACTTCTTTAAAATTCTGAAAGAAAATTTGCCAACCCAGAATCCTATACCTATGAAAAAAATCCTTCAAAACATGTTGAGGTAAAAACCTGTTCAGAAGAGCAAAAGCTGGGAGAAATCCTCCCCTACAGATGTGCGCTGCAGGCAACGTGGACAGATGTGCTTTAGGTTGACTAGGACGAGGCCAGTGGACCCTGACCTGCAGGAAGGAGTAGAGGGCATGGGGGAAGGTAAAGGAGCAGGTAAATATCAAAGATGCATCCTCGTTCTTCTGTAATTGACTTGTAAGACAACTAACCTTTAAAATGGGTTACTTGGTGACTAGGTCACGTAGGAACATGTGATCACCGTGGCTGCCCAATTCTCTTGGTTTTTAAGTGTGATTCTGAACTACAGCAGTGAAAGGAGTTGCCTGTGACAGGACTGAACTTGTGGCCTCACCCGGCTTGTCCCTAGGCCTTAAGGTCACTCCAACCACATGGCTACCGATCGGCTCTGGGTCCATAGACTTGTAAGTTCTGTCCACAGCTCTGAGACCCCCTTGGTCTTCGGCCTGGGAGGGGATTTCATTAACGTGGTGTCTGAGTTGTCCAAAGGCTCCGTGGCAGGACTCGCCTGTATCCACCACCAGCAGGCACAGGAGCTCCCACACAGGAGCGGAGGGTGCGCCTGGGAGCTGCCTGGGAGGGAGGGAGTAGCTCCGCCCTGAGAGACGGCTCATCCCCCTACCGTGTGACACCACCGTACAATAAAGCGCGGTGGCCAATCCGTCAAGAGAACAGACTGGAGTGTGAGGAGGAACGTGCCATCCACACTCCTGCCCGCTGCTTCCCAAGTGCAGGAGCATCCTGGAATGTCACGCCAGCTCCTCACTTTCCCCCAGGCTGCCTCTGCAGGGGTGAGACTGGTCAGACCCTCAGCGTGGGAGAGGAACCAGACACGAGGAGCTCAGGCCCCCTCCGTGATGGGTCCTCCTGGGCTCCGTCTGCAGAGGAGGTGGCCTGTGGCCACTGGTGCTTCTCGTGTGAAGTGGGCACCGCTGAGGTGTGGTGTCAGGAAGCCCACTGTGGTCACACGCCTGAGCCATGCTCTGCAGAGGCCGACGTGGCTGATGTTTTCATCCATCTTCTCTGTACAGCTGGTTCAGGACTTCGGGATGAGTCACGTATTGAACCCTGAACCCAATATAATTTGGCACAGTGGTAACGACCATGGATTCCAGAGTGAAACTAAGCAGTCCAGATCCCTGCGTCTCTGCAGTGGCGCGGACACGCACCCATCATGCAAATGATCTAGGACTTGCATGATCTGTAAAACGGGGTATCGGCCACCCCGAATGCTGGCAAAGATGAACGAGATAACCCCGTAAGATGCCAATCACAGCCTGGCACAGCGCTAGAGCTCTGTGCATTATTGTTCCCCCAATAATCATCATCATTATTCCACAACACGGAGCCCAGGAGCTTGGCTCTCGTTACTTGGGAAGACCCTGATGATGACTGAGCTCCTCAGTCGAAACGGGCCCCTGGTGCAGTGAGTGTGACTGTGCTTGTGTGAGTTCCAGACGGCATTTACAACGGGGGGACCTTGAATATCCATGAGGCGGGCCCCTGGCCTCACGGACAGTCCTTCACCAGCTACCCCCGGCTCTGTTTCCAGGAAACGCACGGTCTGCTGAATGATAGGGCTCCCCCAGCTGAAAGAGTTTCCTGAACTGAGTAACCTCAACAGGAAAACCCAGAAAGATCAACCGGCGAGGGCAGAGGAGGAAAAACCACCCACGAGAAAGATGCCAGGGGGCTTGTTGCCAGGATGCCGGTGGCCTGGGTATAAAGGCCACCCAAGGAAGCAGGCTCCAGACCAGCCCTGTCCTCTGCGCCCCCCACCTGTCCACACTCCATCATGTGCCACACCAGCTGCTCTTCAGGCTGCCCGGTGGCCTGCCCTGGCTCCCCATGCTGCGTCCCCAGTACCTGCTACCCACTCCAGGGCTGTGGGACCTCCTGCTGCTGCTCAGCCCCCGTGTGGCTCTGCTGTGCCAGCCCCTCTGTGGGGTGTCCACCTGCTGCCAGCCGGCCTGCTGTGTGCCCAGCCCCTGCCAGGTGGCCTGCTATGTGTCCGTGAGCTGCAAGCCTGTTTTGTGTGTGGCCTCCTTCTGCCCAACCTCCGGGTGCTGCCAGCCCTCCTGCCCCGCCCTGGTCTATAGACCGGTCACCTGCAGCATCCCCACCTGCTGCTGCTGAGTGGCCTCCTAGGACCCTTGTAGGCGTGAGGTCGGAAGCCAGCAGGCTCTCTGAACTGCCAGGCAGTCCCCACATCCTCTCACAGCAGACTTTCGTCACCTGACCAGACTACCTGCCTCCTTTGCAGCACGGTCACTAGATCCCGACCGGTGAGTCTATATGCCTTTCTATAGTTTGCCCAGGTTCTCAGCCTGGGTCATCCACAGGGCCCTCTGCAGTGTCTGACGTTGGGTCTCTTGCAAATATCTCATAAATACCAGACGCTGAGCGCTCACCTGAGTCTGTGTGATGCCTTCTCCTCAGCATCTTTGCCACACTCCTTCCTCAGGAGGTTTCTTCCCCAGGATTCTGGAAAGTTCCTTCCCTGCACAGAAGGCGCAGGTACCAGATGACTGTTGGGCCTGGTGAGCAACCTCCCAACAGCACCCTCTCGGGCTAGTGGGCCACGCTCCTGAGCTTGGCCTGATGGGAAACCCCAACCCCAGTCACATCAGGCTTCCTTTTGTCCCACTTTGTTCCTTAAATTTATGAGGTCAACTCGTACTCTCTTCTGGGTGAGATTGAGGACAAATCACTAATTTTGTAGTTTGATGCATTTTACGTAAAACAGGCCTTCTGCTTATTAGCTGGTATGTGCAATCCACTCTTGTCAAGAAATTAAAATACTAAACTGAATTTAAATCTATAGCTACTCCTTCATCCAACTGGATGGGAAAGAGGTTTGTGGTGTTGATACACAAAAAATCAAGCTTTTAAGGAATTAAAGTGAGCTTTACTCTGAAGTTTTACCGAGGACTATAGAAGAGTGAGGTTTCTAGCCCGGGGGCAGCTCTGTCAGAGGCTTGCCGCCCTGTTTCAGCTCTCACCAGCCTGGGGGCAGCTCTGTCAGAGGCGCTGTTTTCAGCTCACAGTTCACATGTAGGTGGTGGGAGGTCAGCATGTGCAGATCACATCAAACTGGCTCAGAAGCTGCATCGAAGCAGAATCCCATCCAGGTTTGAGGGCAGGAGCACATCTGGTTATGGACCGAGGAGGCGTCATCACTCGCCCTGTGAGACGTTATCTTGTGTGCAGGAAAAGGCAAGGACTAGCATCGTTTATCTTTTAAAGAATGTGGTGACTCAGGCAAGAGACATCAGGGGCCATGTGCTGTGTCTTGTTTTGTCTCGAAACCATCTCTGGAGAGCTGAGATGTGAGACACTGGGGCTTTGTGAAGTTTTGCTGGCAACAAAAGCCAGCACACAGGGCTTCTTTCGTTTGCTACTTGGTCTCACGAGTTCCCACTTCTGGTCATAAATCAACTGCCTGGTTGCATTTATAAGACCAGCGTTTATCATCCCATGTGGCTAGGAAAGTTCTTTCCTAGGAAGATCAATAGTCTACAGTTGTAAGGAATGAGCGCTGGGCCGAGCGTTTATTTTTGCATATTTATTGGAAAACACGCTTCAAATCGCATCTATTTTTAAATTAGCATGGTCTGTGTTTTTTTCCTAATGTGATGTTTTCCTCCACCTAACATGACACCTTAATAGGACAATTACAATGATACTACAATCATTCATAGCAGCACATATTTAATTACGTCAAAGTGAGTTACAGGTAGGAAAAAAATATGATAACCATTTAACAAAGCCAGAACATACGTTTGTATGTTTTTTCATTAACTGTATTCTTTAATTGTATAAATTTTTGTATCCATACTTATTAGAGTCTTCTCCATGAAAAAAGCTGGTCAGAAATGTTTTTAGAGAAGAATTCAGAACCATAACTGTGGATGACAAAAACTTGGAATAGCCATGGTGAAAAGTTGATGGAAGTTTCCAACTGACAAGGAAATTTAGCATTTTAAGATAATAATCAGAATCATACTGACAGTGTCACATCAGGACTATCAGACTTTTAAATTTCACATAATCTTTACTAACCTCCCTTTTTTTTTTTTTGAGGCGGAGTCTTGCTCTGTCACCCGGACTGGAGTGCAGGGGCCGGATCTCAGCTCACTGCAAGCTCCGCCTCCCGGGTTTACGCCATTCTCCTGCCTCAGCCTCCCGAGTAGCTGAGACTACAGGCGCCCGCCACCTCGCCCAGCTAGTTTTTGTATTTTTATTAGAGACGGGGTTTCACCGTGTTAGCCAGGATGGTCTCGATCTCCTGACCTCGTGATCCGCCCGTCTCGGCCTCCCAAAGTGCTGGGATTACAGGCTTGAGCCACCGCGCCCGGCCAATTTCACATAATCTTTAGAATACTCACATTAATAACATTTCCATACAAACATAACTTTAGAAAAGATTTAACATAATCAAAATTATGACACTTTAGATTTTTTATGAATTTATATAATTTTTGAAACATTTATATCAACAACATTCCCATAAATGTAACTGAAAAAAGATCTAGTATAACTTATTATTTTACAGTATTTTCCATACAATTTACCAAATAAGTCCTGGAGAAAGCTGTCAAAGATGTAAAAAGTTTTAAAACATTTGATCAAAACAGCATTACAGGTCATTTTAAAATAATAGATATTCATTTAATCACAGTGTTCATCAAAAGTCTTCAAAAGCAATATAGAAAGTGACATGGAACAATTCAGATACATCAAGAAAAACCAAGTTACAGAATCAAGTGATACTGGAGGAAAAATGCTGCTTTTCTAAACTTTCAGGATAAATATTTCAGTGTCAGGCCACATAGCAGACTTAGAATTGCGGGAAAAAGTTATAGGAGCTGATAAAAAGTTGAAGGAGAGAATTATCATCCCAGGTCTTCTCCAGAGAAGAAAAAGCTGAAGGTAATGACGGATGACCTGAAAATCACATGCGGCAGGCTACAGCAGAAGCTGGATTTCTGAGGCATACATCTAAGAAGTTTTAAAAAGAAACCGATTTCAGAATTAAAAACCAAAACCTCTTGCAATTTTATTAACAGCAAATCAATCCTTTAAGAAAACCTTGTTGCTCTAACATACGGGATCAACATTTTTAGTTTTATATTAGTATATGTTTTAATATCAATGCTCAATCTGTAGAAAGACTCTTATAAATAATTTCATTTTAACTATAGCCAACCTAATCATATACAAAATTCCTTTCACAAATTCTCTTTTCAAGAGCTTTATCGTGACTTACACAGACCGGTTAGAACATGCCCGGATTTTCTGCTTTGTCCTAGTCTTCCTTATTCTTTTTTTTGAGACGGAGTCTAGCTCTGTCGCCCAGGCTGGAGTGCAGTGGCCGGATCTCAGCTCACTGCAAGCTCCGCCTCCCGGGTTTACGCCATTCTCCTGCCTCAGCGTCCCCAGTAGCTGGGACTACAGGCGCCGCCACCTCACCCGGCTCGTTTTTTGTATTTTTTAGTAGAGACGGGGTTTCACCGTGTTAGCCAGGATGGTCTCGATCTCCTGACCTCGTGATCCGCCCGTCTCGGCCTCCCAAAGTGCTGGGATTACAGGCTTGAGCCACCGTGGCCGGCCGTCTTCCTTATTCTTAAATAACCAGTCATTTTACTTAAGGATAAAAATTCACTATACAAGATTTTCTCATACAAAATTATTCTCTTTTCTTGTTAATCTTCCTTACCAAAAACACGTCTTCATATCCATAACTTTCTTCACATTTCTTTCTCCTACTTACTGGTTACTTTCTATCTTGTTTCATGTTTCCTTCCTAAATCCAAATTTTGAAACAACTTTTAAATAACCTTTGAATTTGGCAAATTATTCTTTTTCTCAATAAGGAACACCATTTTTAAGCCTTTCTTATAATTTTTTCTTTTTAAACCACATCTTATTTTTGGCAGTTTTTATACATATAATTATATATACTAATTAAAATTTTGAGTTCCTAGTAATCTTAAACTTTATTGAAAACCTAGGAAACAAGAAATTTTAAATTTTCTGTCACATAACAGTATTTAACATATAAGAACAGCTTTTTCATTTTTAGAAACATATTTTCTTATAATGTAAATTTTTAAATTGAAAATGACTCAGGCATGTGATGTGTATCTATTATTTAATTTAACATAACTTTTAGATTTCAAATTACACAAAGTTTATAGATGTTTATCTCATTTACATTTGCCTAATTTATTTTTAACAATTGTGAAAACTGACATATTAGACAACCTTAGTCATTGTTTCAAGTTATTTCCTTGTTAATCATTTTTATAGCCTGTGAATATGGTTTCACCTAAAGAAGAAACTTAAATGTATGGAGATTTTGTTGATAACTCAGAAAGTACAGTTGTTTTCATTAAACCAACAATATTAAGTTAGTCTTACTTATAAAACATGACACAAAAATCATTCTGTTTTTGGCTGGGTTTATAGTTCTTCTAAACTTTATGTTAAACTCTGACATCTTAAAATATTTATTAGAGACAAATGTAAAACTGCCTAATGAGTAAATCCAGGCAAAAACGTATGCTGACAATTTTGAAGACATTTTAATTTTTACTTTAGTTACTTTAAAACCAGCTAATTTATTAAAGATTTACTTAGGTCATGTGAACTTGGAAAATAGACTTGATAATTTATGAGTGCTCATTTATTGAAAAGTCAATTTGATATCATGTAGACACAACATATAACGTAATAATACATGTACATATACATAAACACATCCAAACAAACACACAAAGATCTTATCCTTTTCATTTTAGAATTTTAGTCATGAACTAATAATACTCATTGGTTTATAAAGAATGGTTGGATCCAAATTATATTTCTGACAAAACTGAGACCTATTTACATGGCTAAACTTTTTTTGCCCAATAGATAATCTAATTAAGTTTGTGGGTCAAAATTTTGGATAAAGCGGTTTCCCTGGCAGTTTGATTTTTTAAACTTCTTTTATTCTTTCCTTCAGTTTCAAACGAGTTTAGGGTTAACTTTTCAATATTTATATTTCAGCTAGAACTGGCTGAATTGTATAAGAAAAAGTCTACAGGCAGCCTTGAATTAGTAATACCGTAAGAAGTTAATTTCTTCTCAACACCAGTAGAAAAGTCAACAGATTCAAAGTAGGCAGAAAAAAAAAAATAGAGAACTCAGAGGAGTCTACCTGGGGGACCATCAGGGAGTGTCGCCCTGTCTTCCCCCCGAGCATCTGCAGAGATTCTGGCCTCAAACTTGGGTGTGTCAGACCCAAGCCATGGTTGTCCCCTCTTCAGAGAACTCTGTCCGCCTCTGGGGATCTCTGTGGCTTGTCTCTTGGCCTGTGGGAGGTCACAGGCCCCAAGCACTTCCCTCAGAACTCCTTTCCCAGCTTCTAGCCCCATTTCCCTGGACTCTCCACCCTCGTTGGGGGCTGGAGCTGGAGGGCACGTTGACATCCGGGGGCTGCTGTGACAGAGCCCCACGCCGGCCACATGACACGGCAGAAGCTCACGTCTCACGGTTCTGGAGGACTGAAGTCAGAGGCGAAGGCATTAGTAGGGCTGGTTCCTTCTACGGTGGTGAAGGAGAGTCTGTGCCAGTCTGGGGGATGACTCTGTCCTGTTTTCTGGGCCTGTTGTTTTCTTTGGCATCCTTGGCTTGCAGGGGCATTGCCCAATCTCTGTCTCCATCATCACATGGCGTTCTCCCTGTGCCCGTTTGTGTGCGATTTTTGCCTTTTTATGAAAACAGAAGTGGTGTTGGCTCAGGGTTCCCCCCAATGACTTCACTTCAACTTGACTACAACTGCAAAGATCCTGTTTCCACGTAAGGTCATGTTTACAGTATGAGGGATTAGCATTAGCATCCAACATATTCCTTTCTTTTCCTTTCCTCTCCTCTCCTCTCCTCTGCTCTCCTTTCCTCTCCTTTGTCCTTTCTCCTTTCTTTCCCCTTTCCCCTCCTTTCCCCTCCTTTCCCCTCCTTTCCCC
>NC_045452.1:34687210-34729402 GCF_002776525.5 Piliocolobus tephrosceles
CTTTCCTTTCCTTTCCTTTCCTTTCCTTTCCTTTCCTTTCCTTTCCTTTCCTTTCCTTTCCTTTCCTTTCCTTTCCTTTCCTTTCCTTTCCTTTCCTTTCCTTTCCTTTCCTTTCCTTTCCTTTCCATTTGGAGAGGGTCTTGCCTGGTCACCCAGGCTGGAGTGCAGTGGTGTGATCACAGCTTGCTGCAGCCTTGACCTCCCAGGCTCAAGCCATCTTCCCACCAAAGTAGCTGGGACTATGGGTGCATGCCACCATGTTCAGCTAAATTTTATTTTATTTTATTTTGTAGAGATGGGGTCTCACTGTGTTGCCTGGGCTGCTCTCGAACTCCCGGGCTCAAGTGATCCTCCCTCCTCGGCCTCCCATGGTGCTGAGATGGCAGGTACGTGCCGCCGCTTCTGGACCAACATGTCTTTTTTTAAGGGGACAAGGGGACACTATTCAGCCCAGGAAAGGGGTCGGCGCAAAGCCGTGAGAGCAGCCCGGGTTCCTCTGTGTGTCCGTGGGCTGTGGCGTCTTTCATTGTGGTTCTTTAGGAAGGAAGAGTCCACTGAGAATCCGCGTGGCTGGGTCTCTTCAGGACACAGCCCGAGCCCGCTGCACACACAGGAAGGTCCGGCGCTGGGCCTGAGGGTGGCCCAGCTCCCATCCAGGCACTGAGGCTGTTGCAGAAGGAGGGAGGCCTGCGTGGGGGATGCCTGGGCTTATTCCAGGAATGCGAAGCCTGGCCCCAAAAACCAAGGGCTGCCCTGATAGAGCCAGCTTGGTCCCTGGGGCATGAATGTGGGTCACACAGGAGAAAGGGTGTGGGCGTGTCCTGGGTGTGAGTGAGGTTTGCCTGGAGGGGGTGCTGTCCTCAGTAGAAGGGGGCGGTTGGCACACGTGGGTACCAGGGGAGCCTTTTGGGAACCAAGAAATCAGCTAAGAGGAGCACTGGCCAGTGTACCCCTCCCGCTGAGAGGCCCATATCTAGAAACTTCCATTACCAGGATGCCCTGTGTTGACAAGCATGTGAGGTCCAAGAGGACTCCTCAGAGGTGCCCCCCTCCACAGACCGCTGCTCATCCCTCCTCCCAGGCCAGCAGCCTTGCACAGGGGCTGTGCTCTCACCCTTACAACTGGGCGAGGGCGCCTGCAGGCTGGAGGGTCCCTGATCACACCCTGACGAGCATGCACTGGCCATGTCCTCGCCTTACAGACACCCTCCCCCTGTCCCCAGGGGCTGTCCGGCTCTGTCCAGCAGGCGGTGGAGGGGGCTTTGTGGTTTCCTGTGGTTTCACAGGATGCCTTTGAAGGCAGCAACTGCCCCTGACTCAGTGGGTCCTGCATCTCGCTCACAGCTGGGAGGGGCACTCGGAGCTGTCGCTGCGCTGTGAATACCTTCACACAGGTTCACAAGGGAGGGGGCCCGGCCGCTGCCGTCCTAGTCTCTCCTCTGCGTCTGACACGGCAGCTTGACCGTGTGGGCTCAGACAGCTGCGTGGACACACGGCCACCAGCAGACCTGCGTATCAGCTGCCACACAGAGCACAGGGGCCCAGGTGGCACAAGCTGTGCCCTGCTGGGGCTGTCCCTGGCTTTCCCCTCAGGAGCCATCAGGAGGCTCAGAGGCTCTCGTGCCCTGGAGGCCGCGGCCCTGGGTGCGTCTGCCCGATGGCTGCACAGCGGCTCGGCCTCAGCAATGTTAGTGCCCCCTGTGCCGACTCCCCTGTACCTTAGACTCCCCTGTACCTTTGGTTAATGGTGAGGTGGAAGCGTCTCCCCGTCTTTTTTAACTCTTTGTGCTCTGAAGGGTCTATGAAGGCCTTTGTCCACTTATTTATGGGGATGATCGTATTTTTCTTAATATTTGAATAAGCAAGTAATGGACATGGGTGGAATAAACTCTGGCAAACAGAGATTTGTGCGTCATTGCAGGTTTAAATTCAGCTACTTTCTGGTTAAAGGTTCCCTCAGGGTTTTTGTTCTGTCGCCTCTTCCCTGGGCCCTCCCAGCCTCCTGAGGAGGTGCTGACCTGGCTGGTCTCACTGGTGCCCTTGTCACTCTCCAGTGCTAGGGGTCCACTGAGACTACAGCCTTATCCTCTCCCACTGTCCTAAGGGTTCATCGATAAGGTGTCTTTTTGCTCTGTCTCCTCACCCAGGCCTTAAACCCTGAGTAGGATGAGTGATGTCCGAGTGACCCCAGAGCCCCTCTTGGGGTCCACGGAATTGCTGGTGCTTCAGAGCACACAGGGTGGCCCTCAGGCTCTCGGGGAAGCCTTCTGTGTGGGCACCTTCTCCACGGCCCACACACCAGGAGGCCAGCACGGTGCCTGGGGCTCTCAGGTCCCAACTGAACGGGATTTCTTCTTCTGCCCGACTCAGCTTTAGCTTGGACTGGCAGGGGACAGGCGTGGGCAGGTGGCCCAAAGCTCACCAGAGGCCGAGACCGCTCAGCTCTGCTCCCCTCCCTGGCTCAGCTTGGAGGCTCCTCCCCTGTGGGCAGGGCGTGGCTTCGGCTGCAGGAAGGGTATGGAGATGATCACATCTGCTTTCAAATCCTGCTGTCTCTTGGGTGTTTGGTCTCAGAATGAGAGACATTGTCCTGTCTGCCTTTAACAGGACAGTGGTCCCACACCCCAAATTTGGAGCAGGCAAAGGGGCTCAGGGGAAGAGCAGAAAGCACACACCAGCCCGTATTTCCTGACTCAAGAATTTATTGATTAGAGCAATTCTTTGTCACATTGGGTGCAAACAACACATTTGGAGAAGGGGGCTCCAGAAGGCCACAGTCCACCTGCTGAGGGATTTGTGGGTTGTCTCTTCCCAGAGAGGGAGGAGGGAAGTGTGATGTGCTCAAAATCCCCTTCAGGCAGCAACTATGTGGCTACTGATGGAGCTGGTGGATTCTAAGGACTCCAGGGGCTCCTGAGACTGGAGAATCCTGCTTGACAGCAAAGACGCAGTCAGTAGATGAGCGAGGATTGAGCACTCAGCAGCTGGACTTCTCGCCTGAGCAGAGGCCTCAGCAGGCCCGGCGGGAGCACACAGGGTGGCAGAGGAGGGACACGCAGGAGGCCGGGCGGCAGCAGCTGGGCTGGCAGGAGGAGGCGGGCGCACAGCAGGAGGAGACGGGCACGCAGCAGGTGGACCTGCACACGGGGCGGCAGACAAGGGACACAGAGGAGGAGGGTCTGCAGCAGGAGGTGGTGCAGCAAGTCGGCTGGCAGCTAGACTGCTGGCAGCATGAAGTGGAAGCCCTAGAGCACACAGGCACACAGCAGACGGACTTGCAGCAGACAGGCACACAGCAGGCCTGCTGGCATGGGGAGGAGGTGCAGCAAGCCGGCTGGCAGCTAGACTGCTGGCAGAATGAAGAGGAATCCTCAGAGCAGATGGGCACACAGCACACAGGCTTGCAGCACACAGGCACACAGCAGGCCTGCTGGCAGGAGGAAGAGGCACAGCAAGCTGGCTGGCAGCTAGATTGCTGGCAGCATGAAGAAGCAGCCCCATAGCAGACAGGCACACAGCAGACGGGCTTGCAGCAGACGGGCACACAGCAGGATTGCTGGCAGGGGGAGGAGGTGCAGCAAGCCGGCTGGCAGCTAGACTGCTGGCAGCATGAGGGTGTGCAGGAGCTGGTGCAGCCTGATTGGCAGGGGCTGGGCTCACAGGCCGCCTGGCAGCAGGGGCTGGACACACAGCTCACTGGGGTGCAGACCAGGGTCAGGCAGGGGGCCCGGGCGCAGCAGCTGGGGGCACAGCAGGGGGGCTCGCAGCAGCTTTCTGGGCAGTCGTCCACCTGCCAGGAGTCAGAGCAAGCGCTGGAGCAGACGGACATGGTGGACGCGGCCATGCTGGGGTGGGAGGAGATGAGCTGGGGGAGGTGTGAGTGAGTGACTGTGGGAGTGAGTGAACGAGTGAGTGAGCTGCTCAGGACTGTGGGGCTTTTAAATCCCTCCCTGGCGTGTGTTGTCCTGACAGGAGGCTTCAGAAGCTTCTCTTCCTTGTTGGTGTTTAGAGCTGGTGGCTGGAGATGCGTCATTCGTGCTGGTTTATCTCTTTGTTTTCCCCTCATTAAACTTGTGTGTATGTTGCAGGGCTCTGTTTCTTCATCGGTTTTTATTTTGGCCCCAGAAATGTGATGGAAAATATTTCAAGAAAGCTTTTGTTGAGTTGAGGTTTTAGAGATGAACGTTTCTCCAAAGGGAGCAATTCTGGTTCCACCTATCCTGTTTCTGGACTGATTAGATAAATTTTATTACTTTTAGCATCTTAAAACATAAACATGGAGAAAAATGTGCACTTCGTATGAAATAAAAATGGCACAGAGGATAAGAGGAAGCTGGCCAAGCATGGTGACTCATGCCTGTAATCCCAGCACTTTGGGAAGCTGAGGTGGGTGGATCGCGAGGTAGGAGTTTGAGACCAGCCTGGCCAGCATGGTGAAACCCTGTCTCTACTGAAAATACAAAAAATTAGTCAAGCATGGTGGAATGTGCCTGTAGTCCCAGCTACTCAGGAGGCTGAGGCGGGAGAATTGCTTGAACCCAGCAGGCGGAGGTTGCAGTGTGCTGAGATCACACCATTGCACTCCAGCCTGGGTGACAGAGTGAGACTCTTTCTCAAAAAAAAAAAAAAAAAGGAAGCTAAGTGGCCCTCCCTTCAATCCCTCACACGTTGTAAGGAGAATGCTCAGCGATTCAGAGATTCAGCATCTGGTGGATCCACACTTCATCTTTGTCTCTTCAGCTCTTCCATGCCATCCTGAAAGAGTCCTCTCTTTGTTTTATTTGAAGCTGCACTCTGTATTCTTTCAATTTTCATTTTGCCTTGGTAAAAGATCAAGTACTTTTTCATATATGGTGATTTTACGACATACATTTTAAGATTCCTTGCTTGTCTGAAAATATATCAACTTTATCCTCACATTTATAATGATAGTTTAGCTGGGTATAAAATTCTGGTTTTAAATTACTTTTCCTCAAAATGGTGAACAAATGTCACCATTTCTTTGTGATGTCCAGTGCTGCTGATGACAGTCTGATGCTGGTCATTTGTCGTTTTTTCGTTTCTCTCTCTCTTTCCTTAACTCTCTGGGAGCATTTGGGTTTCTTTTTATTATTCTAAAATGTCACATTTTTGTTTCTAGGCTTATGCATTATTTTACTTTCTGTGGTTAGAACTTATTGAGCCTTTCAATATAAAGACTCATCTCAGAAGTGTTTTTCCATTTTTAATAATAATTTCATCTTTCCTGGTCTCTCTTGTTATGACTTTTTATTTTCATCTAGTGATGAAAGAAATATATTACCTATTCACTCTGATGATGTTGTTTTGAGTTTTTAAATGTTTTTTCCTTGTTTCATTGGACATCAGATAAAGTCTACCCATTGGTGGCAGTTCATTCAGCTTTCTGAATAAAAGACTATTTTATTCCAGTGTATTAGTGTCCAATTTACTAAATTTTATTCCAGTAAATTAGTGTCCAATTTACTCCAATTTACTCCCTAACCTGTTTCTGTCTGTCTTTTCTACAAATATATGAAAGACCCTATTGAGCCTCTCTTTATTGTTAAATAATTTTGATTTCTTTTTTTTTAATAACTTGTTAAATATCCTTTCAGTGATTATTAGTACGGACGTGTGAGAACTGTGTGCTTAATCCACTTTCTGGGACTGAAGGACTTGGTGCTGATTTCAGGAGATGATAGGAAAGCCAGGAAGTCTAGGATGACATCGTATTAGTGGGTGCACTACAGACACACACAGTGTACATGTGGTCTTTTTATGTCAGCCACAACATGAGGTGCAACTTTGGAGCCCTGCACTCATTGGAGACATGACTTTTTGGATCATGGAACTTTCCATGGGGGGCCAGCAGGGCAGCTTCTGTGGACAGTCAAATGATCAAACCATTTCTTTTCTTTTCTTTTCTTTTTTTTTTTTTTGAGACAGAGTCTTGCTCTGTCACCCCAGCTGGAGTGCAGTGGTGCTATTTCAGCTCACTGCCAGCTCCGCCTCCCAGGTTCAAGCCATTCTCCTGCCTCAGCCTCCTGACTAGCTGGGACTACAGGCACATGCCACCACGCCCAGCTAATTTTTTGCATTTTTAGTAGAGACGGGGTTTCGCCATGTCAGCCAGGATGGTCTCCATCTCCTGACCTCGTGATCACGCCTGGGATTACAGGTGTGAGCCACCAAGCCCGGCCCAAACCATTTCTTAAATCAAGCAGACATTGTGGGGGATCTGAGTGAGCTGAGTGGCAGGGATTAAATGGCCCTGGTTGGAGGAGGGAGGTGCCAGGAGGGTACGTGAGTCTGCAGGGCAGGGTGGCCCACAGCTGGGTCTTCTGCAAGTGACACACATTTGGATTCTTCTTTTCTAAAATGTAGTCTTTTGTTTTATTTGACTCTCTTTTGTCGTGGCTGGCTGCCCAGCACAACGCTGGAGATGCGATGACTGCAGCCCGCTGGTCTTGTTTCCAAAGTTAACAGAAGTGCCTCCCTCTGCACTAAGCCAATGTTTGCTAGTTTATAGCACAGCCTTGGTCTGGCCCACGCAGTGTTTTCCTACTTTAGTTTATGGTGAATTTTGCCTCAGGCTTTTAAGGAAGGAATGAGTTTGTTCGTGTGTGTGTGTGTGTGTGTATGTGTGTGTGTGTGTGTATTAATCTACTGAGAGTTCCAGTGGCTTTTCTGCTTCTATTTTATGAGTATAATGATATCATTTGTAACTTGAGCTATCTAAGATAAACATTGCTTGATAATGGCTTATTAACCCTTTTTCCCCAGCTTTATTGCGATATAATTGACAAACAAGAATTATATAAATTCAAGATGTACAGCATGACGTCTTGATCACATATTGTGTGATGATTACCACAGTCAAGCTAATTAATATGTCCATCACTCCACATAGTTACCTTTATTTTGTGATGAGACATTTAAAATGGACTCTTAGAAGATTTCAGTGTTACTATGTTGCATTCTGTGTTACAGTCAACTGTCCTCATGCTGCACACGAGGTTTCCGGAACTGACTCATCTTGCACAGCCGAAGCTGTATCCTGTCATCAACGTGTCCCCGCTCCCTGCACCCCCAGCCCCTCGAACCCCCACTCTACTCTCTGCTTTGGTGAACTTGGCTTTTTTAGATTCCACGTATAAACGAGGTCTGCAGTATTTGTCTTTCTGTGACCTGGGTCACTTCACCTAGCATAGTGTCTGCAGGTTCATTCATGTTGCCACAGATGACAGGATCTCCCTCCTTTCTGTGGCTGAGTCATATTCCATCGTGCATATACACCACATTTTCTTTATCCACTCATCTGTTGATGGGCACTTAGGTTGCTTCCATATCTTGGCTGTTGTGAAGAGTGCTGCCGTTAGCATGGCAGTGCAGGTATCTGAGATCTGTCTTGTATAAATGCAGGTATAAAAAGTACAGGTATCTTTAATTTGTCTTGTATAAATACACAGAAGTGGGATTGCTCATCACATGGTAGTTCCATTTTTAATTTTTTGGGGAACTTCCGTACTACTTCCCGTAATGGCTATACATAGTGGCTTAGTTTGTTAATGTAGGCTCATAGAATCTCTTACATTATTTTTTTAAATGACATTGGTCTACAGTCCTATCTCTCTCACTGTTGCTCCTGATTTTGGCATCAGGGTGTCACCAGTCATACTAGAGCAATCCAGAGGACCTCTGGCTTCTTCTGATCTCTGGAATATTTCAAGTATCACAGAAAAGTCTTTATATTGAAGACTGATGGTATACACTTTTGAAACATCTGAGTCTATCTTCTGAAGAATGACCTTTTTCAATACCACTTCCATATTTTCCTGGATATCATTGTATTAAATGTTTTGTTTTGTTACTCAGTGTAGGTAATTTATATTTTTTAGAACACAGTACATTTCATTTATATTTCCAAATTTTATGATAAATATAGCCATACTATTTTCTTATACTGAAAAAGGAAAATCTCTAAATCTGTGAGCATACTTCTTTTTCCATCTTTCATGTCTGCTTATTTTTATTAGACTTTATTTTCATTTTATTTAGATTTTCGTTGATGGACGTCTGTGGATTTTTGTGGACGTTTGAAAAGAGGGGGTCATGTTTCTTCTTGTTGGAGATTGCTTAGTAAAAGTTTCAGAAAGCATCGTGGGTGGTAAACTATCCAGATCCCTGTTGTTTAAGAACAGCCTTCCCGCTGACGCTTGCCACAGCAGAGTCTACGTGCGGAATTTCTTCCCTCCACCTTGGTAAGGCTGGGCCACCAATGGGTCTCATATTTGCATAACTTTGATCTTCTTGTGAAGCCTTTCCTTTGTCTAGAACCTGGCACTATTGTCTCCTTCTTGTACCTCATTCATTTCACCAGACCCCTCCCCCAACGCTGTTATCAGCTGTGTCCATCCCCTCGGTCCCATCTTCATTTAGTTGAAGGAACTTTTATTCCCATGTGTGTTTGTTCTTCCATTCTTGGATTTTCTCCCCACTGTGATCCTGGTGAGGATCGCAGACCCTGGGTCTCCTGGGATCTTCCCACTCAGATCTCAGGCTCTTCTTGGCTTTATCTCTGTCCTTCTGCTTTGGGTTTGGGTCAATCCTTGCCTGAACTGGGGTCACTGTATCAGCAATTCTGCTTTCAGGGTCTATTATGCAGACCATCACTGAGTTTCATGTGTGTTTAGAGTGTCGCACTTTCAGTCTCCTGGAACTTGGGGTGTTTTCCTTCCTCCTCTTCCTCCTCCTTTTTGGTAGCACCCTGTTCTTGTTTCATGGAGTGACAGCCTCTTTGTTTCCTCGCATCTGCATCATCGTTTGTTCTGACTTTGCTTCTCTGTCATGCTGTGATTTCCTCACATGTCTGAGGACCCTTACTTGTTGTTCACATTTTTAAGTGAGGGTCGAGATTGTTTGGCATTCATTGCTGAAAGGTTTTCTGCACATAGATACACATATTCTGCACCCAGAGCTGATGCTGGGGCTCTGATGAGGGGGGCCTTGTTCATCGCTGATTGGACATGGGGGCTCCAGTTTATCTTGGCATCCAGAGCTTCCTGGGGTGTGGCCTCTTCCTCTCCAGCTTGGGACCTAGGCTGGGAGTCTCCTGGGCCAGCCCCACCCTTCCTGGTTCTCCTGCTGGTTGCAGGGCAAGGAATGGCTCTTCTTCAGAACTTGACCCATCAGTTAAAGACCACTGAGTGCCCACAGTCATCCTCATATATGGTCCCTTTGCTAGGGTCTCCAGGAAAACTCATTTGTCTTCAGAGTCCTTCTTCTGCCTTTCTTTCTGTTGGATTTAAAGTCAATAGAACCTGATCTTTTGGGCTTGCCTTTCCCAGAAAATCCTTACTGACCTGGTCTATGGATGGCATGCCTCCGTTTTCTACCACTGCTCTGGCACCATTCATTTTTATTTGGATGAAGGGTAGGTGGAGGCATTGGCCAGTGGCCATCCCAAACGGAAGGCTGAGGCTATTTGTTTTTAACACATTGACTGAGAGAAAATTCACAAGCCATGGAGTTCACCCACTGCAGGTGCACAGTCCATTGGTTTTTAGTAAATTCCCAGGGTTTCTCAGCCATCACCAACATGTAGTTTTATAACATTCCCACTCCAAAAACCATACCCATAAGTAGTCTCTCCTCATGAGCCCCTCCCCAGCCTTGGTCACCCACTCATCTTCTTCCTTTCTCTGTGGATTTGCCTGTTCTGAGTCTTTCATACAGATAGAATCCCACTACATGTGGCCTCTCGCTGAGCATCATGCTTTCAAGGCTCATGCATGTTGTAGCCTGTGTCAGTATTTGATCCGTTTTCATGGCTGAATAATATTCCCCATGGGAATGGGCTGCGTTTTGCTTGTGTGGATAGGCTGTGTTTTGCTTGTCCGTTCATCCTCTGATGGACATTTGGGCTCTTTCCACTTCCTGGCTACTGTCAGTGGTGCTGCGTACATGGGCACACAAATCTGTGTGTGGATGTTTGTTTCATTCCTCTGAGGTAGATGCCTAGAACTAGACTGACAGGGTCACAGGGTCACACGGTGAGTGACATTTTGAGGATCTGTTTTCCAAGGTGCCTTCACTGGGGGTTGAAGCTCTGATGAGGCAGGAGAACATCGAATGGGGACCCAGAGCAGGGGTGAGAGCTGAGATCCCCGACCAGGAGGTGTCCTCCCTGGGAATGGCCAGACAGGCTGGGTCCTTCTGGTGCCTCGGACAAGGGCAGGTGGGGGACAATGACAAATGTGGAGGAGGTCAGAGAGCCAGCCCTGGGCCCTCCTTCTGGCTCTCTGTTCTCACCTGAGGCCATCAGTGGGCACAGTGAGGTGGGGCTCAGACACGCATGTGTGGGGAGCTCCTCCCCAGGATGGCCCTGCAGCCCTAGGATGAAGTCTTGGCCCCCGCCAGCTACCCCAAAAACCAGGGCAGGAAGCAAATATCTTTGTCCCTGGAGGCCCTATTTGTCCTTTCATGGGGACCTGGCTTTGCTTCCAAGGAGGTGGACAAGGCTTTGTCAGTTTGGCCTCCAGCCCTGAGAACGGCTGCTGCTGGGTGGTCTGTCCTGGGTGGTCTGCCTCGAGGGGAGTGAGGGAGGTGGCTGTGCTGACCCCAGTGAACGCTGTCAGGTGGGACTCCGGGAAGTCCCGGTGCTGGGGCGGGAGGCCTCTGGCATTGACATGAAAGGGTGATTTTCTGGAGCTGGACCTGGTCTCTCGAATGTGCACAGCGACCTGGTGGAAAGAGTGTGGCGGCTCGTACCACTCGCCCAACGTGGCATCTGGGACGGAGGGTGGCAGACAGAGCTAAGGGCTATTTTGGAGAGACCTGGGAGGTTGGGGGTGTGGGGACAGGGTCCTCGGGGTCAGAGTTCAGGACCACGGGACCAGGAGGGAGCCAGGACCCTGAATCTCTAGGCGAGGCCGCATGGGGTAGGGGGCTGCAGGCTTGGTTAGTGGGTGCCATGGTCCCTGCCCATCTGTGCTCTCGCCAGCGATGCCTGAGCAATGGGTATTCAAGAACCCCATGAAGAAGCCCAGGCTGCTGGGCTCAAGTCCTGGGGGAGGGGTGGTCCCATGTCTTACTGTGGAGGAGACGAGGGATGCAGGGACGGGCACTGTGGTCCATAGCTGGTCTCCCCAGGGGTAACAACAGGGGTGAGGCTGCTGGGTGGAGCCAGGCCCCGGGTGGGCTACCCCAGTCCTGGGGGACAGCCATGGAGCTGGGGAGGGTGAATGTGGCTCAGGGGCCCAGAGCTGCTGCCAGGGTCCACTTTGTCCCAAAACTCCTGGCCTTGGTTCCAAAGGCAACTTCCCTAAGATGGGCTGGAAGGCCACGTGCTGGGGCTGGGGGCCCACAGGGCTAAGAGGGAACTTGGCCTTCAGGGTTCACAGAGGCCAGCACCAGGCGCATTGCTTCCTGCCTCATCCCATGCCCCTCGGGGGTCCACAGACAGGACAGAGGCTGGTGTGAGACAGAGGTAGCTTTATTAGAACTCAGAGGGGCACTGCCCAGGGTGGAACCAGGCCCGCTGGGGTCAGTTCTGCGGAACTTGGGTCTGGGGGAGCAGCCGGGGTCCCCCATGCAGCCAGCATGTGGGAAGGACTGGGGGAGCATCCTCGTCCCTAAGACAAAGGGCCTGCCCCATATTCTGAGGGTGTCAATGCCAGAGAGGGAGGAGCTGGCTGGGCCCGCTGGGAGGTCAGCCCCAGGTGGGAAGGGACTCTGGATGACATTCAGCGCCGTCAGCAGCTGGACTTCTGGCCAGAGCAGAGGCTGTAGCAGGCCGGGCGGAAGCACACAGGGCGGCAGAGGAGGGACACGCAGGAGGCTGGGCGGCAGCAACTGGCCTGGCAGGCGGAGGCGGGGGCACAGCAGGAGGAGACGGGCACGCAGCTGGTGGACCTGCACACGGGGCGGCAGAGGAGGGACACAGAGGAGGAGGGTCTGCAGCAGGAGGTGGTGCAGCAAGCCGGCTGGCAGCTAGACTGCTGGCAGCATGAAGTGGAAGCCCCAGAGCAGACAGGCACACAGCAGACGGACTTGCAGCAGACAGGCTTGGAGCAGACGGGCACACAGGAGGACTGCTGACACGGGGAGGAGGTGCAGCAAGCTGTTTGGCAGCTAGACTGCTGGCAGCATGAGGAGGAATCCTCAGAGCAGGTGGGCACACAGCAGACAGGCTTGCAGCACACAGGCTTGCAGCAGACGGGCACACAGCAGGCCTGCTGGCAGGGGGAGGAGGTGCAGCAAGCCGGCTGGCAGCTAGACTGCTGGCAGCACGAGGACGTGCAGGAGCTGGTGCAGCCTGATTGGCAGGGGCTGAGCTCACAGGCCGCCTGGCAGCAGGGGCTGGACACACAGCTTACTGGGATACAGACCAGGGTCAGGCAGGGGGCCGGGGCGCAGCAGCTGGGGGCGCAGCAGGGGGGCTCGCAGCAGCTTTCTGGGCAGTCGTCCACCTGCCAGGAGTCGGTGCAGGTGCTGGAGCAGACGGACATGGTGGACGCGGCCATGCTGGGGTGGGAGGAGGTGAGCTGGGGGAGGTGTGAGGGAGTGACTGTGGGAGTGAGCCTGTGTCTGAGCCTGTCGGCTGCTGGGGCTTTTATATGCCCAGGGCCTGTGTTTTCCTAGCGGGAGACTCGGCATCGCCCTCCCCTTCCGTGTTGGTGTTTGGAGCCGGAAGGACCCTCATTATTTCTGCTTCCCTTGCCATGCCTTGTCCTCGCTCTGCTCCTAACACTGGGCTGGTCCTGGGCAGGGCCTGGAACCCTGGCTGAGCCTGTCCCCGGAAACACCAGGAGGGAGGGTGCGGCCTCCCTGGGGCTGACCTGGTCACTTCCACCTGGCAGGTCCCGTGACTGTGCCCGGTGTGGGGCCCGGGGGATGCTCAGCCTCTGTCTGCAGGGACCTCACGGGGTGGGCTGGTGTGGCTGCAATCGGGAGAGCTAGGATGAGGTGCCTGTGTTGGGAAAATGTGCTTGAGGGCAGTGCTTCCTGGCGGGCTCCGGGATTTTCTGAGATCCTGACGTCTACCAAGGGCAGGAGGAGAGGGAGGACCTCCCCTCCCCCGAGAAGGAAACGGAACGTTCCAGCTAGGCCTCTGCACAGTCAGCTCATTAGGAGGCCAAGGCTTGGGGACTGGCCTTTGGGTGTGGACTGCTGTCCCCTGGAACCGTGGTCAGGTGTCCTGAGAGGGGCGGGTGCAGGTCAGGGTCTCAGGGTGGGGAGGTGCCTCCACCTTGGAGAGGCAGGTGTGGAGTGAGGGTTGTGTGGTGAGTGGAGGACACTCGGGGTTGGCAAAGCTGTCCTATGCTCAGGAGGTCACCAGGCAGGGCTGGCCCTAACCCTGGGGCGGAGACCGTCACAGGCGAGCTCCTCTGTCCCAGGGTCCGAGCCCAGTACAGCCTGACTGGTTCTGACCGGGAACTACCAACATCTCCCAATGTCCTTCCAGCCTCTTCTGGATGAGAAAAGAGTCCGATGGGGACACAGTCAGTCGCACTGCCTAGACTCCTGGGAGCTTTACTGAAGACAAGAGGCTTACTCTGTGTTTGCACCTTGGCCGAAGCCACATGCCAAGAAATTGAAATGTGGTGTGAATTTGTGGTATCTGTAGGTGACATGATTGTACACCTAGGATCAGAGTGACTGCTCCAGGCCACGCTCACCGAAGGGCTAGATGAGAGACAAAGTCACTGCACCCAGCAGCCCCTACCTGTACCCCTGCCACGACAGTGAGAAAATACAATGGGAAAGGAAGCCCATCAGCCTGGCAGACCCAAGTATAAAATGCCCAGTGGGGGGCTGGGCGCCGTGGCTCACGCCTGTAATCCCAGCACTTTGGGAGGCCGAGGCGGGCGGACCACGAGGTCAGGAGATCGAGCCCATCCTGGCTAACTCGGTGAAACCCCGTCTCTACTAAAAATGCAAAAAATTAGCCAGGCGTAGTGGCGGCGCCTGTAGTCCCAGCTACTTGGGAGGCTGAGGCAGGAGAATGGCGGGAGCCCAGGAGGTGGAGCTTGTAGTGAGCCGAGATCGCGCCGCTGCACTCCAGCCTGGGCGACTGAGCAAGACTCTGTCTCAAAAAAAAAAAAAGCCCAGTGGGAATGTTAAAAGGTCAGATGTGAATGAAAGCGTAAACCTTGACCGGAGCACCTACAACGTATGTCCCCTGGAATCCCGGCATGGCTGGGCACTGGAGACTGGTCCACATACCTCAGCTCAGCTCAGCATCCACGACGTTCCCATCACAGCCCCAAAGGAATCGTTGGGTATACAAATAAAGATATGAACGGCCAGAAAGTACTTGCAATCTCCATGACAGATGGAAGATGAATGTGAAAAATTTAAAGTCCTTACCACTAAAACAGAATAAGATACAAAAGAATTGAATACAAGATTAAATATTTTGAATTTCCAATAAGCCTTAATGAGATGAACAGCTAGTTGATCTCATTAATAACTAAAGTTTCTCAGATTTAAACACACACCTCCCGCCTGTAAGAGCAAACAAGATTTAAAATGCTGATAGTAGCCAGTACTGCAGCACTCAGGGGCTGCATGCTTAGAAACCCTTGGTAGGTGTAATTTTATTTAAACTGTGATCAACCATAATATAAAATTTACCATTTTACCCATTTTCAAGTGTGCCATTCAGTGACATTTAGTACAGCCACAATGTTGTACAACCATCCCCACTACCTGGTTCCAGAACACTATCTTCGCTTCAGAAGGAACCCCCATAGTATGAAGCAGCCACGCCCAGCCCCTGGCAACCACTGCTATTCTGCTTTATTCCGACCACTGCTGTTCTGCTTGTCTCTATGTGGATTTGCCTGTTTTGCACATTTCGTATAGATTGAGTCATAGAATATGTGGTCACTGTGTCTAGCTTCGTTCACTGAGGATGTTTTCAAGGTACAGCCGTGTTGGGGTATGTTTCAGAATGCCATTCCTTTTTATGGCTGAATCATAGTCCGTCATAATGACACCACATTTCATTCATCCGTTCATCTGCTGATGGACTTTTGGGTTCTTTTCAACTTTTGGCTGCTGTGAATAGTGCTTCTATAAACATTCTTTTTTTTTTTTTTTTTTGAGGCGGAGTCTCGCTCTGTCGCCCGGGCTGGAGTGCAGTGGCCGGATCTCTGCTCACTGCAAGCTCCGCCTCCCGGGTTCACGCCATTCTCCTGCCTCAGCCTCCCGAGTAGCTGGGACTACAGGCACCCGCCACCTCGCCCGGCTAGTTTTTTTGTATTTTTTAGTGGAGACGGGGTTTCACCATGTTAGCCAGGATGGTCTCGATCTCCTGACCTTGTGATCCGCCCGTCTTGGCCTCCCAAAGTGCTGGGATTACAGGCTTGAGCCACTGCGCCCGGCCTTTTTTTTTTTTTTTTTTGTTTTTGAGACAGAGTCTCCTTCTGTCACCCAGGCTGGAGTGCAGTGGCACCATCTCAGCTCACTGCCACCTCCACCTCCCGGGTTCAAGCGATTCTCCTGCCTCAGCCTCCCAAGTAGCTGGGATTACAGGTGTGTACCACCATACCTGGCTAATTTTTTATATTTTTGGTAGAGGTGGGGTTTCACCATGTTGGCCAGGCTGGTCTTGAACTCCTGACCTCAAGTGATTCTCCCACCTCGGCCTCCCGAAGTGCTGGGATTACAAACGTGAGCCACCATGCCTGGCCCTATAAACATTCTTGTACACGTTTTTGTTTGTACACCTCTTTTTAATTTTGTTGGGTATATACCTAGGAGCGGGAACTGATGAGTTGTATAGAATTCCATGTTTACATTTTGAGTACCTGTCAGACTATTTTTCACAGCATTTGTACCATTTTATATTCTCACTAGCAATATATAAGCATTCCAGTTTCTCTTTGTCCTCGTCAACATCTGCTACCTTCTATTTGTTGGTGTATGTGTGTGTTAAATTATAACCACCTTAGTGGGTGTGAAGTATCAATAGCATGTCATTGTGCTGTGGATTTACATTTCCCTAATGACCAATAATTTTGGGCTTATTTTCCTGCGTGTATTGGCCATTGGCATATCTTCCTTGGAGAAATGTCTATTTAAAGGACTTTGCCTATTAAATTGGGTTGACTTTTTGTTATTGATTTGTAAGAGTTCTTTATATATTCTGGATGTTAGCTCCTTATCAGAATTGTGATTTACAAGCGTGTTCTCCCCTTGTATGGGTTGTTTTCCTTTCTTCGTAGTGTTCTTTGAGGCACAAAACTTTTTATTTTTGATGACATCCAATTTATCTATTTTTCCTTTTGTTGCTTGTGCTTCTGGTGTTGTATCTAAAAAACCGTTGCGCAATATAAGGTCATGCATATTTACTCTTATGTTTCCTTCTAGGAGTTTTATGGCTTTATCTCATATATAGGGCTTTGATCCATCTTTAGTATTTTGTTGGTGTGAGATATAGTGCAGCTGTATGATTTCGTGTGTAGATATCCAGTTGTCCCAGCACCATTAAAACAATTAGAGAGAGGGTGTTGCTCTTTTGCCCAGGCTGGAGTACAGTGGCACAGTCATAACTCACTGCAGCCTCAAACTCCTGGACTCAAGTGATCCTCCCGCCTTAGTTTCCCAGGTGGCTGGGACTACAGGTGCACACCACCATACTTCGCTAATTTAAAAAAATTTTTTTTAGGGACCAGGGTCTTGCTATGTTACCCAGGCTGGTCTCGAACTCTTGGCCTCAAACAATCCTCTCATCTCAACCTCCCAAGTAGTTGGGATTACAGGCATAAGCCATCATTTTATAACATTTATGTACCTAACATCAGTTATAAACATTTATGTACCTAACATCAGACCCCCAAAATATATCAAGCGTAAATGGACAGAATTGAAAACAGAAATAGGCAATTGCAGCTCAACAATAATATTTGAAGACTTCAATAAGTCACTTCCACTGATTAAAAAAAAAATTTTTAAATAGAACTAGATCAAAAATCAATAAAAAAGAGAGAGAACTTGAAGAACACTGTAAACAAGCTAGATCTAATATGGCCATATATAAAACACTCAACCCAACAACAGCAGAATACACATTCTTCCCGAATACACATTCTTCTCAAATACACATTCTTCTCAGTTCTCCAGATTAGACCATATGTGAGTCCAAAAAACAAGTCTCAATAAATTTAAAACTATTGAAATCATATAATGTATCTTCTCTGACCACAATGGAAACTAGAAATCAATAACAAAAGGAAAACTGGAACATTCACAAATATGTGGCAATTAAACAACACACACTGAAACAACCACTTGATCAAAGAAGAAATCAAAAGAGAAGTTAGAAAATACTTTGGGATAAATGACAGTGATAATATAACAAACCAAAACTTATGGGATATGGCAAAACAGCTTATGGAAGGAAATTTATAGCTATAAATGCTTATGTTAAAAAACAAGAACGATCTCAATTCAGTAATCTAACTTCACACCTTAAGGAACCAGGAAAAGGAAGAGCAAACTAAACCCAAACCTAGAAGAAGGAAGAAAATAAAGATTATATGTAGAATAAAGGGAACAAATAAAGAAATTGAGAATAGAAAAACAATAGAACCAATGAAGCCTAAAATTAGTTTTTTGAAAGCAACAATAAACTTTACAAACCTTTAACTAGACTAAGAAAAAAGAGAAGGCTCTAATTATTAAAATCAGAAATGAAAACAGGAACATCACTACCGACCTATATAAATAAAGAAGACTATAAGAGAATATGTGAACAATTGAACACTTACACATAATATCAATAAAATTTATTCCATTTAAGCATGCTTAGTGATATTACATACATTCGTAATGTAGATAACCTAGATGTAATGGATAAATTCCTATTAACATACAAACTACCAAAACTGATACCTTTATTAGTGTTCTTTATTTGTTTTCTTCTTTTTCTTTTTGAGATGGAGTCCCACACTGTTGCCCGGGCTGGAGTGCAGTGGCACGATCTCGGCTCACTGCAACCTCTGCCTGTAGGTTCAACTGATTCTCCTGCCTCAGCCTCCAAAGTAGCTGGGATTACAGGTGCCCACCATCACACTTGGCTACTTTTTTTTTGTATTTTTAGTAGAGATGGAGTTTCACTATTTTGGCCAGGCTGGTCTCGAACCCCTGACCTTGCAACCTGCCTGCCTCAGCCTCCCAAAGTGCTGAGATTACAGGCATGATCCACTGTGCCCAGCCAGTTCTTTCTTCCTTTCTTTTTCTTTCTTTCTTTCTTTTTTTTCTTTTTCTCTTCCCCTTCCTTCCTTCCTTCCTTCCTTCCTTCCTTCCTTCCTTCCTTCCTTCCTTCCTTCCTTCCTTTTCTCTCTCTCTCTCTCTCTCCTTCCGAGATGGAGTCTCGCTCTGTCGCCCAGGCTGGAGTGCAGTGGCCGGATCTCGGCTCACTGCAAAGCTCCGCCTTACGGGTTCACACCATTCTCCTGCCTCAGCCTCCCAAGTAGCTGGGACTACAGGCATCCGCCACCTCGCCCGGCATTTTTTAGTAGAGACAGGGTTTCACTGTGTTAGCCAGGATGGTCTCAATCTCCTGACCTCATGATCCACCCATCTCAGCCTCCCAAAGTGCTGGGATTACAGGCTTGAACCACTGTGCCCAGCCGGCTCTTTATTTCTTAATATGGCTTCAAGTTACTGTCTAGTACCCTTTGATTTTATCCTGAGCTGTCATTTTTTGTAGGGCAGGCCCACTGGCAATGAACTCTCTCAATATTTATTTATTCGGAAGTGTCCTAATTTCTCCTTTAGTTTCAAAGAATCATTTCATTGGACATAGACTTCTTGGTGGACAGTTTTTTTCTCTTTCAGCACTTTAAGTACATCATCCCATTGCCTTCTGTTCTTTATGAGAAATTGGCTGTTAATCTCTCTTCCTGCTCTCAAGATTCTCTTTTTGTCTTTGGCTTTCAATAATTTAATTTGGTATTTCTGTGTGGATCTTTCTGAGTTTATTCTACTTGAAGCTCATGGAGCTTCTTGAATGTGTAGATGCCTAAGTTTCATCGTATTTGGGAAGTTTTTGGCCATTATTACTTCAAATATTTAAAAAATTATTGTAGCAAAATACACATGAAATTTATCCCATTTTAAGTGTACCATTCAGTGATATCAAACACATTCATAATGCAGTGCAGTCAGCACCACCATCTGTCCTCATACCTTTCATCTTGGAAAACTGAAACTCTGTCCCCATCAAACACTGACTCCACATTCCTCCTCCCCCGGAGCCCCTGGCAACCACCATTTTACTTTGCCTCTACCATTTTTCTTCAAATATTTTTGAGTGCTCCATTCTCTCTCTGCTCTTCTTCTGACCCTGCTGTTAAGTGTGCTGTTGGTATGTTTGATGTTGTCCTACAGGCCAGTTAAACTCTTCATTTTTTAAATTCTTTTGTTTTTGTTTGTTTTGAGATGGAGTCTCACTCTGTCATTCAGGCTGGAGTGCAGTGGCATGATCTTGGCTCACTGCAACCTCCGCTTCCCTAATTCAAGTGATTCTCCTGCCTCAGGCTCCCGAGTAGCTGAGATGACAGGCATGAGCCACCACGCCCAGCTATTAATTTATTTTATTTTTCTGTTTGCTGTTCTCAAACTCCCAACCTCAAACAATCTGCCTTCCTCAGCCGCCCAAAGTGCTGGGATTACAGGTGTGAGCCATCATGCTGGGCCTCTTTTGGCTTTTATGCCCTTCAGACTGGAGTATTTCACATGACTTGGTCTCTAATTTTTCCTTCTGTCTGCTCAAATCTGCTGTGGAACTTCTCTAGCAAAATTTTCATATCAGTTATACTTTTCAACTCCAGAAGTTCTTTTTGATTCCTCTTTATAATCTCTCTCTTTATTGATATTCTCTCTTGGTTGAGATGTTGTTTTCTTCTCTTTGTTCTTTTGCCATGGTTTCCTTTAGCTCCTTGAGTATATTTAAGAGAGTTAATGGAAAGACTTTGTCTAGTAAATTCAATCCTGGGCTGCTTCAAGGACATTTTTTACTAATTGGCTTTTTTTTTTTTTTTTTTTCCCTGTGGGTGAACGGTGCATTCTTGCTTCTTTGCATGCCTCATAATTTTTGTTGAAAACTCGACATTTAGAATATTATAATTTGATAATTCTGGATGGCAGATTCTCTCTCTTCCCTGTGGTTTGCTGTTGCTGGTTGCATGACTAGTAATTTTTTGTTTTGTTTTTAAGTGACTTTCCTAAACTATTTGAGTAATGACTATACTCTTTGTCATGAAGGGGGTCACTATTCCATTTGCTTAGTGCTCAGATAGTAATTTGACAGAGTTTCTTAAACACCTGGAGTCAAAAGATGTCTTTTTCCCAGTCTTTGTAGCTGGGCTCTGTGTGTTGGTTCACACCCTCAGTGCTCACCTGGGCGGTTTGCGACTCTGCCTTCTCCTTCACTTCCTGCTTACTCAGAGCCTGCAGTTCAGCCAGAGGTGAGCACTGAGAGCTTCTCAGGTCTTTTCTGTGCCCCATGATGGGCATGGATGGGGGCCTTGTAGACTCCCAAGAATATGTGGAATCTTCCGACGACCTTATTCCCCAAAGTGTCTAATTTCTCAGCTCTTCCTCCCAGGTTTTTTGGGGTGTCCATTGTGTTCCCAACAGATATCCTTTGCCCAGGTGGCAGTGACTGGTTCATTTACCTTTAAATGTTCTGACCAAGCCTCTGTGTAGCTGCTTCTCTGGCTGGAGGGAATCTGAGTTGGTAAAAGAAGGCAAGCCCTGTGTGTTAGTCCTTCTGGAAGCCGTCACTACTGTGCTTCTCTCCTGCCTTGTTCTGTTAGATCTTTGGAGAAAAAATTATTTACCTTCACATTTAACTTCCCCAGTGCTTGTTCCCCCTCTGCCTACCACAGGATGCCCCTACCCCCAGAACATGACTGGAAAGCCCCTCATCAAGGTCTCCAAGAACTCCCATTCCTAAATCCTGAGTTAGTTTCTATCACTGCGAGTGTGCGTACTACGGACCCTGAAGCCCTAGGTCACTCTTCATACCACTCAGGAAGCCTGTGCAAGATGCTCCTGACCCCCTCGACAGCCCTGTGGCCCCCACTTTCCCTGCACCCATCCCTGTGCAGCCTGTCTCTTCTAGCACAGTTGCCTGGCCTGCGCTCCATCCCCACCTTCCCCGTCTGGAAGCAAGCCATGCCTCCTGTGGTGGGACCAGTGAGAATTCCCATTAGGAGCCAGGCACTGGGGACAACAGGATGCCTAAACAGGAACCATTTGGTGGGTGTCTGAGGTCTCTGGGCAGCGTTGTTCAGCGGGTGAAGGGGTCCACATGAGCAGAATTTCCCCCAGGGCCGTGTCTCTGTCCAAATGTCCATCCTTGCAGTTTATGGACAGGGAGTGCCTGCCCCAGCCAAGCGCCACTGGGGTCTTTAACGTACAGGTGGCCTCACTGCCACCCTCACTCCTGCCTCAAGGGCCAAAGCCAGAGCCCCCTATTATGTGCTGACTTGTGATTCCCCTGAATTCACATGTTGAAGTCCTAAGTTAAAAATAGGTCCTATGGATGGGCCCTAATCCAATGACTGGTGTCCTCGTGAGAAGAGGAGATGAGGGCAGAGACACACCCAGAGGGACAGCCCCATGAGGACACAGGGAGGAGACTGTGTCTTCAAGCCCAGGAGAGAGGCTTCGGGAACCAGCCCTGCCACACCTGGGCCTCGATTTCCAGCCCCAGGACTGTGAGGGACCCCATGTGTGTGGCTCGAGCCCCCAGCCTGTGGACTTTGTCACAGCAGCCTGAGCTGACATATGCAGCCCCCTCGGGTGTGAGGGTCCTTTGTGCCCATAGAGTACGGCTGAGGCCCCCAAACCCGACTGTGTTCTCCTAAGGCAAGAAGAGTGGGCAGCATTGCAGGCCCGGGTCACGGGGCAGGGGGCGCGGGTGAGGACTGGAGGCGACAGTGTGGCTCTGGCCGTCTGCCTGTCTCCTGTGGCAGGAGCTAAGAACCTGCCCCCAGGAGGCCTCCTTCCTGCTCTCTGGTCTGGACACATTCCCACACGGTCCTGGGACTCCTCTGTCGTCGGCACCCTGAGACCTTCCTGTTCCCACCAGCCGTCCGCCCACCCAGCCCAGCACAGGGAGCTCTGGAGGCCACGTCTCTGTTCTCTGCTCTGCATCCCAGCGGCAAGCCCAGGGTTGGAGCAGGGGCCGTCCTGAGCATCTGTGAGTGTGTGCAGGAGGCCAGGATGCCCAAGCTGTCCCTGACTGGAACTCCCTGAGCACAGGGACAGCTGGAGCCCAAGTCTGGCCCCATGTCCCACCTCTCAGCACAACTGGAGCCTGCCAGCCCCTGGGACAACCCCAACCCTTGCCATGGGAAGGAGCTGCTTCTACCCACGGTGAGTGGGGCGTTGGCCCGAGCCATGTGGTGTCCGTGGGACTCAGTGAGCAAAGCTTTTGGGCCCCACAGGACCTGGGAGGGGAGCCGGACAGCAGAACGTGCCACAAGGTGGACAGGAGCTTCCAGGTGTCACCCAAGAGCCCCCCACGGCCTCCCAGCTGGGGATGTAAAGAGATCCACGGGGCCCAGCCCCCCAGAGCCAGGCCCGGCCCCACTCTGCGCCATCCCGCCCTGGGTGTGGATTGTCAGCACAGAGTCCATTGGGGCTGCCGAGGCTTTATTGGTGCTCAGAGGCAGAGGGTGACACTCCTGGGTGCGAGACCCGGGTCAGGAGGGCCCGCACCCGGCCAGCAGAGGGTCGTGGTCTGCAGCCAGGAGGCGCCATGAGGAGCAGCCAGGGCTCGCCCACCCTGGGGGAGGTCTGGGAGGAGCCAGTGAGCATCTCAGACCCCACCCCTGGGCTGGGTGGCTGTGGGTGGGGCTGCTCCTTCTCTGTGTTGAGCTGTGCTGAGGCTGGATGGGGTGGGAGGTCCAAGGACTGGCAGGGAGGTGGGGCCTGAGCCCGGCTGGCCCTGCAGGGCCATCAGCAGCTGGACTTCTGGCCTGAGGAGAGACTACAGCAGGCCGGGCGGGAGCAAGTGGGGCGGCAGAGAAGGGACACACAGGAGGCTCGACGGCAACAGCTGGGCTGGCAGGAGGAGGTGGGGGCACAGCAGGAGGGCACAGGCACACAGGAGATGGGCCTGCACACAGGGCGGCAGAGGAGGGACACGGAGGAGGGTCTGCAGCAGGAGGTGGTGCAGCAAGTCGGCTGGCAGCTAGACTGCTGGCAGCATGGAGAGGAAGTGCCAGAGCAGACAGGCGCACAGCAGATGGATTTGCAACAGATAGACTTGCAGCAGACGGGCACACAGCAGGACTGCTGGCAGGGGGAGGAGGTGCAGGAAATTGGCTGGCAGCTAGACTGCTGGCAGCATGAAGAAGCCCCACAGCAGATGGGCACCCAACACACAGGTTTGCAGCACACAGGCTTGCAGCAGATGGGCAAGGAGCAGGCCTGCTGACACGGGGAGGAGGTGCAGCAA
Organism: Piliocolobus tephrosceles; assembly: GCF_002776525.5. Lineage (NCBI taxonomy): Eukaryota > Metazoa > Chordata > Mammalia > Primates > Cercopithecidae > Piliocolobus > Piliocolobus tephrosceles. The sequence continues at coordinate 34,710,696 of NC_045452.1, forward strand.
TCCACCTGGCAGCTGGACTGCTGGCAGCACGAGGGCGTACAGGAGCTGGTGCAGCCTGATTGGCAGGGGCTGGGCTCACAGGCCGCCTGGCAGCAGGGGCTGGACACACAGCTCACTGGGGTGCAGACCAGGGTCAGGCAGGGGGCCGGGGCGCAGCAGCTTGGGGTGCAGCAGGGGGGCTCACAGCAGCTCTCTGGGCAGTCATCCACCTGCCAGGAGTCAGTGCAGGTGCTGGAGCAGATGGACATGGTGGACGCGGCCATGCTGGGGTGGGGAGGAGGTGAGCTGGGGGAGGTGTGAGTGTGGGAGTGTGTGAGGTTCTTTGGGCTCTCCGGCTTTTATATCCTTCCTGGCCTTGTTGTTCCACGACCCACAGCCTCCCCTTCCTTGTACCTGAGAGGCAGCGTCTGTTATGATTAGGGGTGTTTGTTTGCTGGTGATATTGCCCAGCTCCCAAATCTCCTTTCACACCTAGGCTATAGCCTGTCACATGTGGAACCTCAGGGGCGGGAGTAGGTGTGGGCCTGATCCCAGCTGGCTTCTGGAGGCAAGGAGGGCTGTGGGCATCCAGCGGGTGGGATGTGCCTGGGGCCATCCTTGGTTGCTGGGGCATCATCCAGCACCTGCTGGGAGGTGATGGGGCACCACCCAGCAGCCTCGGGACACGGGCTCCCTCTGCAGGAAGCCAGCCTTTAGGAATTGTTTCCCGTGGTGCAAACTCCTCCTCTAGCATGATCCTTCCCCGGCTGCATGACACAGGACTCGCCAATTTCTAATCCCCATGGCCTCTGTGCCTCCTGGCCTCTGTTCGTTGCCCACCTTGTCCTTTGCTTGGGAGGCAGCAGGACTGTTCCAGGGCCAGGATCGTGGGCTCAGCCTGCGCCTTGTTCAGACACAATGACAGCATCCTGGGCTGTGGTTTTGGGTCCTGAACCTGTGAAGTGGCTGTGCTTGGCAGCCGGCGACTGCCAGCCCTCACCACTGCTGGAGCCATCTCCTGTGTGTGCCCGGCACTGCAAGCATCTTCTTCTCACCAGCCCTGCCTACAGGCCCCATCGCACACCCCCAGGTCAGCCTCAGGCAACTCTCTCGGCAGCACGATCTTTGATGATGAGTTGTTGTCACCACAGGGCATAATGAAGTCCTGAGCTTCTCGCCTTCTTAAATGGCCCTGATCACTTTCCAGGAACCTTGCTACTCACCAGCTAATTATAATATTGTGATTTCACATTTTTATTTAAAAATTCAAGTACACATATGCATATTCCATTGTAAAATAAGACATATTACACAGTGTTGAGGAGAATGTCTTTGTTGCTCTGAATCTGGCAAAGCTGGACACAACCTCTCATTCTAAAAGTAATGCTAACCTTCTGGGCCAGACCTGTCCCCACAGGGCTTTCTGAAATAAGACAGAAGTTGACCAGCTATGGCCAGCGGCCACACCCTACCAGTGCTGCCCATGTTGTAAGAAGCAGGCTGTGGAGGCAGGGGCGGCCCTTCAGCCTTACGCAAAGTGTGGTGTTCCAGGGAGAGAGTCCTCCCACTCTTGTCCCTGGGGGCATCTCCTCTTTAAAGTGGGTCCTCACTGAAGAGGCAGGAGGAGCAGCCGGTAGAAGCACAGGATCACTGGAGCAGCCGGAGAGAAGGTGCAGCAGTGGCCAGGGAGCCCCATAGTGGTGGCCCTGAACATTCCTTCCCCCGTCCCCATCACTGGAGGAGTTACAGCCCGAAACAGGGAGAAGGGGAGCAAGGAAGGAGAGGCCATGCCCCTCCCCACGGCCTTCCCCGAGGCCCACTCAGACGTGCATGTGGGAAAGCTGGGGATAGGACTGGGTTTCGGATGGAAAAGAAAAGTTTGAACTGGTCCATTTGGGGCTGTGGATTTGGTTCTGCTCTTAAAGGCTATAATAGCTTTATGGTGCACTTCAATCATCGATAGTTCAAGTCCCATTATCAACATTTCTTTTTGTAAAAAAAAATTTCTTTTTTGTAGAGAGCAGGGTCTTGCTATGTTGCCCAAGTGTTCTTGAACTCCTGGGCTTAAGTGATCCTTCTGCCTCGGCCTCCCAAATTGCTGAAACTACAGGCATGAGCCACCATGCCTGGCCCATCATCAGTATTTCTGTGCCAAGTCTCCTAACTTTTCTTGCTCATTTTCTTTGCTGTCCTCAGCTCCTATTATTCAAAGATAAGTTTCATGTGGGCAGGAAGTGTGTTTATCTTGTTCACCACTCAATCTCTGAGGGCCTAAAATAATGCCTGAAATAGGGAAGATCCTTCATAAAAATGGGCTGAAATAATAAATGTTTTTGGAGAAACTATTGAAGAGTAATTCTGAGCTCTGAGAATGATTCCACCGTGCCACCTTTTTCTTACGCTATATAAAACTCTCTGTCAAGTTCTGTTTTCATGTGTGGGGAACTGGCTTACATCAGATGGCCATCTAGCTGAGAAAAATTAGGAAACCTGGTTTAACAAACAAAATCTGTATTTGAGGGCACCAGGAGGCACCAAGACAGCTGAGACTTGAGTGAGTGAATCACCATTAGAGGGAAAGTGCACCGAAGTGAGCCCAATATTTCTTGTGGATTTTCTTATTGAGGCATTTACTGATTCACAGACCACAGCTGTGAGGCTGAGGCTGAGCACAGCTTTGAGTGGGTCTCATGCAACTGGAAGACAAAAACACAGAGTTCAGGACCTGACAAGGGGGAGGGATTCTGGTAAAACAACAACAACAAAAACAGACTTTCAGTTGGAAACAGTGAATATAAGTGAAAGATTACTCCCTAGGATGAAGGAAAAACCAGAAAGAAGAATGAAGCCCACCTTTGAATCAGCTCGTATTCAACTCATATAATTTGTCCATAGCCTAACTGCCTCCCAGAAACTAAAGTGATCTCTTCTGGAGACAGCAGCATCAACAGAGGCTCAAATCATCTCGGACATTTTCATGAAGTCCTGGATTCAGTCAAAAATTACTAGGGATACTAGAAGACAAACCAACTGACCAAAGGACCAAGAGGAAAAAACAAACAAGAGAAACAGATACACGGGGCCTTTAGATATTAGAAGTGTCAAACTGGAATTTAAAGTAGTGCTGATTAGCTTGCTCTGGAAAACAGAGGACAAATGGAGAATTTCGGTGTCAAACTAGATTTATGAAATGGAATCAAACAGAAATTCTGGAAATGAACATAATAGCTGAAATTAAGAACTAAGTAGATTAGCTAGACAACATATTAGACAAACCTAAAGAGAAGATTAGTGAAGAAAGGGAGATGAGGAAATGTCAAGCCTGAGTACAGAGATGGGAAAGAAAAGAGGGAAATAAAGAAAGTGGAGTAATAAGCATACCCTTATGTTGTAAATAATTATGAATATAAATGGTTGAAATCATAGAAGGAGATGAGTAAAATAAGGGTAGTAAAATATTGGAAGGTATAATAGACAAGAAGTTTAAAGTGCTGAAAAACATTAACCCATAGATGCAAAAAGCGTTTAAGAATCTTTAGCAAGGTGAATACAAAGGAAACTACACCTGTGCATATTGGGGCAGAAATCCAAAGACAGAGAAAAATTTAAAAACAGCCAGAGGGGGGGAAAAATACTACCTTTAAAGAAGCAACAATAACGTTTACAGATGACTTCTTAGTAGAAATGATGGAAGCCAGAGGATGATGGAATGATATATTTACTGTCTGAGAGAAAAGAAGCACCCAACTAGAATTCTACACCTGGGAAGAAGATCCTCAAAAATGAGGACAGGAAAATGACGTTCTTTGGATGCTGACAGGATGTGTCACCAGCAGGATCTGCACTAAGGAAAATAAAAAGATAATTAGGCAGAATGAAAATGATCACAGATGGAAGCAAGAAGTCAAAGAGGAAATGAAGTGTAACAAAAGGAGGACACACATGGGGAAATCTAAATGAATATTTACTGTATAAGATGTCTTAGAAGTTGTAAAATATTTATAGAAATAAAATACATGGCAAGAAGTTCACAAAATTCAGGAGGGGGCTACATGAAGTCAAAGTGATCTTAGTACACTGTACTCTCTGGGAAATAATGTAAGATCTAATTTACATTAGACTTTAAAAAGTCATAGATTCATGTTGTAATCTCCACTAGAGTAATCAAAGAATATACAACTCAGGAGGAAGGAGATGAGTGTAGTGGGTTGAATCTTGCCTCCCCAAAAGTCATATCCACCCAGAACCTTGCTGTGTGAGGCTGGTCTTGCATTGCTATAAAGAAATATTTGAGACTGGGTCATTTATAAAGAGAAAAGTTTAGTTGGTTCATGGTTCTGCAGGTTGCACAGGAAGCACGGTGCTGGCATCTACTCAGCTTCTATGGAGGCCTCAGGGAGCTTTACTCATGGTGGAAGGTGAAGGGGAAGTGGGCATGTCACATGGCAAAAGCAGCAGCAAGAGAAAGAGAGTGGAGGATGGGAGCTGCTACACACTTAAACAACGAGATCTTGCCAGAGCTCCTTCACTATCGCAAAGACAGCAGTAAGTCATGAGGGATCCACTCCCACGACCCAGATAGCTCCCCTCAGGCCCCACCTCCAACAGTGGAGATCACATTTCACAATGAGATTTGGCAGGGCCATCGAACCAAACCATATCACTCACAATGTGACCTTACATAGAAATAGGGTCTTTGCAGATGTAGTTAAAATGAGGTCATACCAGGTTATAGTGAACCTTAAATCCAATGACTAGTATCTTTATAAGAGAAAGGGGAAGGAAGTTCAAACACACACACAAAGGGAAGAAGGCATATGACAACCAAGGCAAAGATTGGCATGAGGCAGCTATAAGCCAAGGGAAGCCAAGGTTTGCTGGGAGCACCAGAAACTAGAAGGGGCAAGGACAGATTCTCCCTTGGGACTCAGAGAAAGCATGGCTCTGTGGATAACTTCATTTCAGGGTGCCTGGCCCTCAGAACTGTGAGATAATACATTTCGACTCTTATAAGTCACTTTTTTGGTGTCATTTGCTGTGGCAACCCTAGGAACTAATATGGTGAATGGAACATGGGGGAATAACAATCTCAAAATACTAGATCCACAAACGGTAAAGCAAGGAGATAAAAGGGAGTAGATTCCTTGCATAAGCAAAAACCAAAGTGAGATGGGAGGTTTAAGCTCAAACGTATCAGCAACGCCCCACATTCTTGCCAGTCCTGCATAGCAGATGTGTTGTTACTTTAGTCAACACAGCTGTTTAGAGAGAGTCACTGGGGTTTAAATTTGCATTGTTCTGATGACTCATGATGTGGAGCGTGTTTTCATGTATTTATTTGCCATCTGTATCTGCTCTTCAGTGAAGGGTCTATTTAAGTCAATTATTATATGGCAAAATACTAAGCACCATGGGGTTCCATGCGTATAACATTTTGGAAAAGGTAATAGTAAAGGGACCAAAAAAAAATCTGTGGCTGCCAGGGGCTAGGATGGGGATATGAAATGACTACAAAGGGCCATACGGAAATTTATGGGATGATGAGAGGAGTCTGTGTGTTGATTCAGTTGGTAGAGACACAACTGTCTATTTGTCAAGACACCAAATCCACACAACAGGAAAAAAAAATACAAATATCCTATATTGATTAACTAACTTGAATCTAAAATTAAAAGCTTTCCTACAGAGCCAACTACAGACCCAAGTACTTTCACTGCTGAATGTTCTTAAACACCTGGGAGAGAAATAATACCAGTCTTAAATTTGTCAGCTTGTTTTATTAGGCTGCCATAATTTTCCAGACCTTAGGAAGTAAGGCCTGAAGTATTGGCCTCTATAAAATAACAGAACTAAATTTTTGTTCAATAAGGAAATAGAGAACTTGAAAAATGACATAAATCTACTAGGTCTAACAGATATATGCAAAAGCACACAACCCAACTACAGCAGAAAACTCACTCTCCTCAAGTTCACATGGGACATTCTTCAGATTAGACTATACCTTAGGCCACAAAACTAGCCTTAATAATCTAAATTGACTTAAATCATACAGAGTATCTTCTCTGATTACAATGGAAAGAGAAACTAGAAATCAGTAACAAAAGAAAAGCTGGAATTCACAAATATGTGTAAACTAAACAGCACACTTTCAAACAACCAATTGGTCAAAGGAGAATTCAAAGAGAAGATAGAAAACTCTTGGAAAGGAAAGAAAAAGAAATCACAGTAAACCAAAACTTATGAGATGCAATGAAAGCAGTACGTAGAGGGAAATTGATAGCTATGAATGCTTACATTAAAAAAATAGAAACATCTCAAATCATTAATCTAACTTTACACCTTAAGGAACTAGAAAAAGAGCAAACTGAATCCAAATTGAGCAGAAGGTAGAAAATAAAGTCCAGAGCGCAGATAAATGGAATAGAAATTTTAAAAATCAATAGAGAGGATCAATAAACAAAAAAGTTGGTTCTTTGAGAAGAGCAGCAGATTTAACAAACTTCTATCTAGACTGATTAAAGGAAGACAGATTCAAATAACTAAAATCGTAAATGAAAATGGTAACATCACTACTGACCTTACATTAATAAAAATAATTATAAAGGAATATTATGAATATTTGTACCCAACAAATTAGATAACTAAGATGTAATGGAGAAACTCCTATAAACACACAAACTACCAACATGGCTACCTTTGCTGTTGATCTTTCTTCATTCATATTGCTTCAGGTTACTATCTACTGCCCTTTTATTTCAGCCTGAATTAGCATTTCTTGTAAGGCACAGCTTTCAGGAATGAGCTCTCTCAGGTTTTATTTACCTCAAAATGTGTTACTTCTTCACTTTTGAAGGATCGCTTTGCCAGATGCAGTTGTCTTTTTGGTTATTAGGTGCTCCCTATCCCTGTGCCCAAACCCAGCATGTTAAATATGTCATCCCACTGCCTTCTGGCCTCCATGGTTTCTGATGAGAAATCCACTGTTAGTCTTCTGTCCCACTGCTTTCTAGATTCTCTCTTTGTTTTGACTTCCTAGAGTTTGATTATACTGTGTTTCTATGTGAATCTCTTTGAGTTAGATTGATGTGTTTCGTCAGTTTTGGAAGTTTGGGCCATTATTTCTTCAACTATTTTTTCTGCTCCCACTGTCTCCCCTCCAACTGGAAATCCTGCTAAGTGTGTTGGTATGCTTGATGGTGTCCCACAGGTCTTTTCAGATTTGTTTTTTTCTTCATTCTCTCATCTGCTCCTCATTTTCTCTTCTACTCCTCAGACTAGAATTCTTTAATGGATCTATCTTCATGTTCACTAATTCTTATAGATGCTAAAATCTGCTGTTGAAACCATATCATGAGTTATTTATTTCAGTGATTGTACTTTCCAATTCCAGAATTTCTATTTAATTTCTTTTTCAAATTCCTCCTCTCTCTTTATTGATATTCTCTATTTGGTGAGGCATTATTCTCCTGGTTTATCTTATTTCATTGTCTGTGATTTTATTTAGTATTTTGAACATGTTTAAGAGAGTTGATTGAAAGGATTTGTCTAGTAAGTCCAATTCTGGGCTTCCTCAGGAAGATTTTCCATTGATTGCTTTTCCTCCTCATGAGTAGCTCATATTTCTTGCTGCTTTTGCATGGCACATACCTCTGGTGAAAACTGGACAGTGACTATTACAGTGGGATATTTCTGGGTATCAGGTTCTCCTCCCTCTGAGCAGTTTGCTGTTGCTGATTGTTGTGGATTGTGGTTGTTTTTGTTTGTTTCTGTCAGTTTTAAAAATAGTTTCTTCATCATGTGTGCTCACTGTTCTGTTAGCTTAGTGCTGAGATAGTAATTTGACAGAGAGTTCCTTAAACCCCTGGAAACAAAAAATATTTTTCTTTAGGGTTTGTAGCTGGTCTCTGTTGGTCCACACCCTCAGCACTCAGCTGGGGAGTTTGCAACTCTGCCTTCCCCTTCACTTCCTGCTTGCACCTTCACACTTCCTGCTTGCTCAGCGCCTGAAGTTCAGACAGAGGTGAGCATTGAGAGCTTCTCAGCTCTTTTCTGAGCCATTACCCCATCATAGACATGCATGGGGGCTTTCTGGACTCTTAAAAATATGTGGAATCTCCTAACTCCCTTATTCCTCAAAGCATGTCATCTCCCAGGTTTTCCTCCCAGGTGTTTTGGGAGTTTTCAATGTTTTTCCAACTGATCATTTTTGACTTAGGTGTCAGTGACTTGTTCATTTACCTTTAAACGTTGTAACACGCACCCTGCATATAGCTGTTCCTCTGCCTTGAGAAAGTCTGAGTTGGTGAAATAAGGCAAGCCCAGTGTGTTAGTCCTTCAGGGAGCCACCGGACGGGTCGAAACAGACAACTGCACTGCTTTGCAAACAAGGTCCCCTCTGCTTCCCTGGCAGCAGCACCCCACACCAGGACCTCCGGCTGCTGTCTTCCTGACTGTCACCCAGCTGGGGATGGGGGATGGGGCAAGGGGAAGTTAAAATCCACAAGGCTCTCCTATTGGGCTCTGTTGCTTTTACTTGATTATGTGTTCCCTTGCTTGCTGCAAACCTTCGACTGTTTTCCAGAGTTCAGAAAGAGTTGATTTTACCAGGTAGTGTTTGTCTGTTTTTGTTTGTGTATTAGTCCTTTTTCACACTGCTATAAAGATACTATCCAAGATTGAGTAATTAATAAAAGAAAGAGCTTTGATTGACTCACAGTTCCACATGGCTGGGGAGGCCTCAGGAAACTTACAGTCATGGCGGAAGGCAATGGGGGAAGCAAGGACCTTCTTCACATGGTGGCAGGAGAGAGAAGAAAGTAAGACCAGGAAAAACTGCTTTATAAAACTGTCAGATCTGGCGGATCACGAGGTCAGGAGACCAAGACTTTCCTGGCTAACATGGTGAAACCCTGTCTCTACTAAAAAATACAAAAAATTAGCCAGGTGTGGTGTTGGGTGCCTGTAGTCCCAGTTACTGGGGAGGCCAAGGCAGGAGAATGGCGTGAACCTGGGAGGCAGAGCTTGCAGTGAGCTGAGATCGCACCACTGCACTCCAGCCTGGGCGACAGAGCGAGACTCGTCTCAAAACAAAAACAAAAAAAAAAAACACCCAAAAAACAAAAAAACTATCAGATCTGGTGAGAACTCACTCACTATCCCGAGAACAGCATGGGGGAAGCCATCTCCATGATCCAATCACCAGGTCTCTCCATCAACACCTGGGGGTGACAGTTCAAGATGAGATTTGGGTGGGGACACAAAGTCCAACCATATCTGTTTGTTTTGCCAGTTTCTGATGTTCCGTGGAGGGACAGGCCCTTACAGTTACCCACTGCACCATTCCCTCTGTCATTGGTCTTAGCAGGCAGTTTGGACACTCTTTTTGAGGGCATTTCTAAGTATCTTTATGAATTCAAAATCTGCTAACACTCCAGCTTAGAAGAGCCACTTTTAGGAATTTAGGCAAACACGTACCTGAGTGTGGAAAGGTATATGGTGGAAACACCCACAAAAGTGTCATTTGTAATAATTAACAACTGGAGAGACATTCAGGGCCATCCACCTGGCATTGCAGCCATCAAGTGCAGCGTGTCCGCACTTTGGAACACTGCGCACCTAGCTGAAGAAAACCGTAAGATATTTTTCTTTATTAAATTGGCAAAGAAAGAATAATGTGTGCCCCTGACATTGTGATTGTATAGCTGTTAAGAAGTAAAGACTCGGGGACTCTTGCAGGCAACCTGGTGACAGCCACACCTTGCCAGCGTCCCTTGCCTGCAGTTGCATATCTAGGAATCTGTTCTCAGATTGGCTCCATCCTGTTTGAAACCACATCTGGCTACATCTGGACCTGTGTGTCCGTGTGTTTCTCTTGCCCTCTGGTCTGCATGTGTCCCCACGCTGTCCCGGGCTTCCTCTGCCACTGGGGTCTTCCTGTTCCCACCGGCCCTCTGCCCACCCAGCCCAGCACAGGGAATTCTGGAGGCTGTGTCTCTGTTCTCTGTTCTGCATCCCAGCGGCAAGCCTGGGGCTGGAGCAGAGGGTGTCCCTGAGTGTCTGTGAGCATGCACAGGAGGCCAGGATGCCCAAGCTGTCCATGAGTGGAACTCCGTGAGCATTGGGATAGCTGGAGCCCAAGTCTCCCCCCAGTCTCACCTCCCAGCACAGCTGGAGCCTGCCACCTGCCAAGAGTCAGTGCAAGTGCTGGAGCAATGAACATGGTGGACGTGGCCATGCTGGGGGTATGGAAGGGGTGAGCTGGGGGATGCAAGAGTGAGTGAGTGGGTGAGTGAGTGAGGTGCTTGGGGCTCTCGGGGTTTTAGAGACCCCCCCCATGTGTATTTTCTGGCAGGGCTCCCCACTGCACCTTCCTTTCCTGATTGCTTTTCCTGGTGGGTATCTAGGCTGTGGCACGTGTTCCTCCTAGGAACTTTTAGCACAGCCTTGGAGCTGTGTTGAACTGGCTGAGCTGTTCGGCCCCAGGAGCAAAAGTCAGACAAAAAATACAGCTGAGTGGGCAGGTGTGGCTGGAGCAGAGGCTGGGGCTTGGACGGACACCTGCTGCCTTAGGGCTGCTTGGTGTGGTCATACCGCAGACTCTGCATGCTGCCTGCGCTGAGCCAGGCATCTGGTGCACAGCTACATTGCCATGGTGTCTCATTCTCACTGCTGAGCAGAACTCTAGGAGTGGGTGCTGACCAGGGCAGGGTCTTGTTTCCAGGTAAACAAAGCCAGGCTTGACCCACTGATCTGAGAACAGGGACTGGAGGAGTTGCTGTTCTCAGCAACTGAGGAGGTGGAGGAGGAGGCTGTGAAGCTCTGGAAGGCACCTGGCAGGGAGGAGAAGGAGGCAGGGCCAGGCAGCATGGTGAGGGGCTGGGGACCCCGGGTCGGGGGTTGACGGGCTCTGAAAGGTAAGAGCCCCGTGGCTGCATGCCTGTGACATTTGGGCCAGTGTCCCAGTCTCGTATCTGTGGTCGTGTAGAAGGTGGTGTGGGGTGGAGAAGGGAGATGCCCACCCCCAAGGCAATGTCCTGGCAGAGAAAAAGAATTGTAAGATCTCTCCCCACTTTAGAGACAAAAGGGCACTGTGAGATCATTCACCTCCCCTGGGGTTAGTTCCCTGCTGTTGTGTCGTTGGAGCAGAGGTGACCCCGGCAGGGATCTGGGGCAGCTGCCTTTGCCTGCATCAAACAGATGCGGCCTCGGGCTGGAGAGCCTGAACGTGCATGTGCTGACACATAGGAAGCCCCGTCGGGAGGCGCCGGCTGACACACTGCACTCTGCCCAGGCACTGCTGACCTATCTCTGTGGAGATGGGGTGGTCTCTCCGTGTGGCCTCCGCTGTGGGATGTGGCTCTGCAGGGACACCCTGTTGCTCAAGCACCTCCTGACAGTGGCTTTGGCGTCCCTGGTGGCCCCACCTGAAGCAGCTGTCTCATGGGAGTGTTTTCCTTGATGAAGACCTCACAGCAGCATCCAGAATGCTCAGGACCTGGTCCTGGGAGGACGCTCCTGGGTTAAATGAGACGAGAACGTCAGGGTCACCAGGGCAGTGCACAGACCACTCTGATTCCAGTTTGCGAGCTTTTTGGGAAATGTGGATACGACTGTTGCATGATGCTCTGCTTCTTTTGATAACTATATATAGAGAAGTTGGCCGTCCTCAGCTGCACTCATGACGGGCAGGCGGGAGAAGGCTTTCACTCCCAGGAGGCACCTGCAGAGGCCCCTGGAAGAAGCACCGCCATATGGTACAACACTGAATTTCAAATGGTTCCACAAAAACTGGAATAAATGTTTTAAAAAACAAACAAACCTTTTATCATGGAATTAATGACATCTGGTTAATCGGGATGGTGGGATCCCCACTGTCATTCATTCTACGATAAAAGTTTCTTTAATCCCCGAGGTGTATCTCTGGAAAATACGCTGAGAGGAAGGATCCCATCCACTTATTTAGACAAGCTGCTAAGGCGTGTCCCCAGGCCAGAGAGCGCTGCTTGGCTTGGCACCTGCGCGGCCTGGGCTTTCCCCCGCAGCCTGCACACTGGCGCTCCCCTGTGTATGCGGCTCAGGTGAGCGCAGGGCCCTGGTTCAGGGCCTCCCCGTGGTGCGGCGCTGGCGCCATTCACCTCCGTTCCCTCGTGGATGGATATTTAGGTGGTTTCTAATTTTTCATGGTAACAAACAGTGCCGCTTTCGTCCATGCGCGGGCGACTTTTCAGCACTGCAGATGGCAGGGTCCAGGAGGGCCTCTCACGTGGTAAGATACGGCCTCGCCTCTTCCCAAAGCAGTGGGGCCAATCCCCCAGTTCCACAGCCAGCTTGAGCTCCTGCCTGCCACGTCCCGTGAGCGACGGCTGTGTCCAGCCTTTTCTTCCGGGACAGGTGGGGTGAGGTGCCTGGGGTTCCTGTGGGCAGGACCCTGCCTTCCAGGGGTGCCAATGTCTCAGGTTCCAGGGCCCTTTGGGCCGCTGTGTGGGAGTAGCCTGTCCATGCATATTTCCTCCTGGGAGTTTATGCCTTTGTCTCATTAACATCTTCTCAGTCGAGTGTCTTCTCTCACACCGTGGCTTCCTTTTTCACTGGTTTTCTGCTATGGTCTTGTGGCATAGAGAGGTTACCGTGGAGTCAAGTACATCGGCGTTTTCCTGAACTCTTGCTCTGCGTGTCTCATTGGAGAAGTCTGTCGTGCATTCACCTGTGTGCTGGTGATGGTCCCTGCAGCCCAACATCCCCGGGCAGGCCCGGTCAGAGGGGAGAGGGACTCGCAGGAACGTCCAGGAGCCCCGCCGCATGGCCCTACCAGGACCCGAGCCTGGAACTGGGAGGAGAGGAGGGCAGACCAGGGGCTCTGTTCCACCCTCACCCGGGCCCTGGGATTGGTCACTCACGAATAGCAGAGGTTTCTTGGACTCCCTCTCTGCGAAGAACCCACCCCCACAGCCCCCCTGGGGAGGGTGCCCGTTGTAGAGCCGGGCTCCCTCCAGCCACTGTGACTACTGGTCGTGTCTCTGGGTGCTGTCCCCACGGAGGTGATGCAAAGTGTACAACGCAGGCCAACTCAGGGCTGCCTGACATCAGTGCGGACAGCCATCCCCAGCTCAGACTGTGCGCTGGGCTTGAATGCGTGTGGAGGGGGCAGTGATGCCGGCCGCACGGATCATGAGTCAGTCAAAGCAGCGAGGTGGGGACTTGGTGCTGTGCACAGAGCAAGATGGGGGAGCTGAGGTCCCCAGAGACAGACACCAAGCACCCCAACAGACACCAGAGAGGGAGCTCATGGGGTCACCAGGTGAGGGACCTACGGCGGGATGGGCAAGCCCAGCAGAGCAGGGGCCGTCCCTATGCTTCTGGGCAGGGTGGGAGGAGGAGAGGCCTGAGCTGGAGCCGTGTGGACCCCTGACCCAGGTCGGGGAAGCAGAGCCACAGGGCCTTGAAGAACCTGGCCAGGTCTGCCCTGGGAGAGATTAGGGACAAGCCTTGAAAATCACAAGTCACGCACCTAAACCACATGCAGGACGTGCATTTCACGGGCAGGGGGCGGTGGGCCTTGGGGAATGTCCCAGTCAGCAGCAAGCATTCCACCCCCATCCCATCCCTCCACCCACCCCATGATGCTTATGTCCCCATCGAGCCCCTTGTCTCCTGTGCAGGTGCAGCACCCCTCACTCTCCCCTTGCGTTGCTGCTAAATGGGCAGAACCCTCCAGTGCGCGGCACACAGGGGCGGTGACCAGGTCCGGAGGCTACGGTGCCCGGACCCCAGACCAGCTTTCCGGCAGGTGACCCTGCAGGGTGGTCTCTCCCAGGTGGGACAGTGGGACGGTCCTCGGACCTGGGGAGCCCCACAGCCCAGGGCACGGCAGTGAATGACCAGGCTCAGGAAGACCCGAGCATGGGGGCTGAGCCAGGACTGAGCCTTCCTGGGCATGGCTGTGAGTCCCACCTGGTGACCTCCCTGGAGGAGTTAGGCCACTGTCCCCTGTGACTTCTAGGTTAAGTCACTCACTCCTAGAAACAGTTATGGCTGGAGGAGACCAATGTCAGCTCAAAACTGTGTGTCCCCAGGAGCACAACAGGAAAAGAGAATCAGGTGACCAAGGGGAGTTTATTGGGGAGCAGGAGGAGGTGCTGACAGGTTCAAGTCGAGGCCAAGTGACCCAGGGCAGAGAAGCTGGGAGGGAGGACAGGGGACCCAGCAGGCAGGTGGGTACCTGCTGGGAGGCAAGAGCTGGGGAACAGTGACGATGGAGGCTCCTGGGAGTAAGGAGGGGGAGGTCACCTCAGCACAGGGGAGACACGGGGACCCCGTCTCAGGTAGGGGCAGCCACCTAACCCAGGTCAGGACCTGAGCCAGCTGGCCCTAGTGGATGTACCCATCAGCAGCTAGACTCCTGGTCTGAGCAGAGGGCTCAGCAGGCTGGGCGGGAGCACACAGGGCGGCAGAGGAGGGACACGCAGGAGGCCGGGCGGCAGCAGCTGGGCTGGCAGGAGGAGGCAGGGGCACAGCAGGAGGAGACGGGCACACAGCAGGCAGGCCTGCACACGGGGCGGCAGAGAAGGGACACAGAGGAGGAGGGTCTGCAGCAGGAGATAGTGCAGCAAGCTGGCTGGCAGCTAGACTTCTGGCAGCATGAAGAGGAAGACTTAGAGCAGACGGGCACACAGTAGATGGGCTTGCAGCAGATGGGCACACAGCAGGCCTGTTGGCATGGGGAGGAGGTGCAGCAAGCTGACTGGCAGCTAGATTGCTGGCAGCATGGGGAGGAAGCTCCAGAGCACATGGACACACAGCACACGGGCTTGCAGCAGATGGACTTGCAGCAGACAGGCACACTGCAGGCCTGTTGGCAGGGGGAGGAGGTGCAGCAAGCCAGATGGCGGCTAGACTGCTGGCAGCATGAGGGTGTGCAGGAGCTTGTGCAGCCTGATTGGCAGGGGCTGAGCTCACAGCTCACGGGGGCACAGACCAGGGCCAGACAGGGGGGTGGGGCACAGCAGCTAGGGGTATAGCAGCTGGAGGCACAGCAGGGGGGCTCGCAGCAGCTCTCCTGGCAATTGTCCACCTGCCAGGAGGAGCCGGTACAGGTGCTGGGGGAGGAGACTCGGCTGACACAGCCCACGTCACTGGAGCAGACAGACATGGTGGATGCAGCAATCACATATGTCCTGGTGCAGCAGGTGTCAGCCATGGTGGGTGCTGGGATGGGTGGTGTGAGTGCTGGCGTGAGGTGTGTGTGTTTGCGTGCCCTGGCTGCTGAGGTTTTATACCCTCCCTGGGTATTTTCCTCACAGGAGTCTCACAAGCATTCCTTTTCCTTGTTGTGGCTGAAACTTTGCCTCCAGGCAACCCTAATTAGTTTACTTGCTGTGGGATGTTACTGTGGTCCCAGGACTGCTGCATGTGGTTGGGTGATGCTGGCCACTTGCAGGTGTCTGTGCCCAGCAAACACACACAATGATGCTGAATGTCTTCTGGTGGAGCTGGGAGTCGAACAGTTCATGAGTTGGCGAGTCTGGAAAACCCGGCCCCACTTTCCTCCCCTCTTTGCCTGTGTGTCTTTGCTATTAGGGTATTTGGTACCGGGGTGGGGTTTTACCAGCAGATGCTCTCCACCTGTCCCAGAGTCCTGCTCCACTAAACAGTGCGTGTCGTGGCTGGGAATGCCCCCCTGGCTCCACCCTGCTACCCCCACCTGCTCCATCTGCAAACTCTGGTGGCATGCCCCTGTATTAGTGCATTTCACATCGCTGATAAAGACATACCCAAGACTGAGAAGAAAAAGGGTTTTAATTGGACTTACAGTTCCACATGGCTGGGGAGGCCTGAGAACCTTGGTGGGAGGTGAGAGGCACTTCTTTCATGTTGGCAGCAAGAAAAAATAAGGAAGAAGCAAAAGCAGAAACCTCTGATAAACCCATCAGATCTCATGAGACTTACTCACTATCACTAGAATAGCACAGGAAAGACCGGCCTCCGTGATTCAATTACCTCCCCCTGGGTTCCTCCCACAACATGTGGGAATTCTGAGAGATGCAACTCAAGTTGAGATTTGGGTAAGGACACAGCCCAGCCATATCATTCTGTCCCTGGCCCTTCCAAATCTTATGTCTTCACATTTCAAAACCAATCATGCCTTCCCAACAGTCCCCCAAAGTCTTAACTCATTTCAGCATTAACCCAAAAGTCCACAGTCCAAAGTTTCATCTGAGACAAGGCAAGTTCCTTCCACCTGTGAGCCTGCAAAATAAAAAACAAGCTAGTTTCTTCCTAGATAAAATAGGGATACAGGTATTTGGTAAATACAGCCATTCCAAATGGCAGAAATTGGCCAAAACAAAGGGGTTACAGGAACATGCAAGTCCAAAACCCAGCAGGGCAGTCAAATTTTAAAGCTCCAAAATGGTCTCGTTTGACTCCAGGTCTCACATCCAGGTCATATTGATGCAAAAGGTGGGTTCTCATGATCTCAGACAGCTCCACCCCTGTGGCTTTGCAGGGTGCAGCCTCCTTCCTGGCTGCTTTCACAGGCCGGCATCGAGTGTCAGCAGCTTTTCCAGGCACACGGTGCAACGTGTCAGTAGATCTATCATTCTGGGGTCTGGAGGATGGTGGCCCTCTTATCACAGCTCCACTAGGCAGTGCCGCAGTAGGGACTCTGTGTGGGGGCCCTGGCCCCATATTTCCCTTCCACACTGCCCTAGCAGAAGTTCTCCATGAGGGCTCCACCCGTGCAGCAAACTTCTGCCTCGGCATCCATGTGTTTCCATACATCTGAAATCTAACCTCAATTCTTGACTTCTGTGCACTTGCAGGCTCAACACAACATGGAAGCTGCCAAGGCTTGGGGCTTCCACCCTCTGAAGTCACAGCCTGAGCTGTACGTTGACCCCTTTCAGACATGGCTGGAGTGGCTGGGATACAGGGCACCAAGTCCCCAGGCTGTACACAGCATGGGGACCCTGGACCTACAAAACCACTTTTTCCTCCTAGGCCTCTGGGCTTGTGATGGAAGGGGCTGCCATGAAGGTCTCTGACATGGCCTGGAGATATTTTCCCCATGGTCTTGGGGATTAACATTAGGCTTCTTGTTGCTTATGCAAATTTCTGTATCTGGCTTGAATTTCTCCCTAGAAAATGGGTTTTTCTTTTCTATTGCATAGTCAGGCTGAAAATTTTTCTAACTTTTATGCTCTGCTTTCCTTATAAAACGGAATACCTTTAACACCCCCCTCTCCCTGGCGTGCATGTCTCTCAAGGCCCATCCCAGATGCTCTTCTTAGTTCTCCTGCTTATCTCAGAATTACTAAACAATGCATATGCTCTGTTATTTCTTGCATTTTCAATTTCAGATATGATCTGATTTCCTATTGTGGAGGAAAGTACTTTCTCTTGTTTATCACCAGGCCCATGAAAAGTTCCCCTCTTCCTATCCTCAGAAGGCAAGGGCAGTTAAATATCAATATTTGGTTAAATCAGTGTTCAGAATGTATATTATAATAAAGTAAGTATTGTTCATGGCCCAGTCCGAATAGTGGAACCAGATTAAATTTCCTTATTTGTACATGTTTTGTTTTTGTTTATGTTTTCCCCCTCTTGGAGTTAAAAATTGCTCCTCCCCAAACTCTGACTCATTCATCCCCATGCTCCACTCAAGAGATTCAAATATAACAACCTATTAGCTTCATTTATTTTTTGGAAACATCTCTCTTAGAGCTCTCTTATTTGTGGACCAGTCTCTATTGACTGCTCCCTTAGCCTGGTACACAGGTTTCCTGGGATCTCCCTTCACTCTTGTCTTTGAATTTTCATTCATCTCTCTCCAATGTTGGATCCATTACTTCCTGGATGCCTTGTCTTTTTCTTTCTAGATTTATGCCCTTGTTTTGGTGGAGCACATCCTCCAGTAACTTTCTGAAAATGGTTGCAAGGAAGATATATTTTTGAGCCATAGCATGACTAAAAATGCCTTTATTCTGCTCTTCTATTTACTGATAGCTTAGTTGGATATAATCTGAATGGAACTGTTTCCCCTTAGAATATTTTGGGGAAGATGTGGAACATTTCCAGAATCCTAAATGATCCCTTGTGCTGTCTCTCTGTTAACCCCTCCTCCCTAAGTATTAGTTGCTGTTCTACCTTCTCTCATCATTGGTTAGCTTTGCCTGTTCTATGGAGCTCTTTTGTTTTATGGTTCCTTTTGTTCAGCACATCTGTGAGAAGCACCTTGTTGCTGCATGCATCAGTACATCACTCTTTTTTTTTTTTTTTTTTTGCTGCCCCATTGCATTAAATTCTACAACGTGTTATTTGTCCATTCTCTTTCACAGTGTTAGAGATTTGGATTATTTCCAGATTTTGGCTGCTGTTAATAGTGCTGCTAGAAAAATTCTTGTAAACTTTTTCACTGATACTTTTACTAATTTCTCTTCATTGTGCTCCCCAAAGTCGAATTGCTCAGTCATAGATAGGCATATGTTGGTTTAGCATTTACCAACAACTTTCTTTCTTTTTTTTTTTGAGACGAAATCTTGCTCTGTTGCCTGGGCTGGAGTGCAGTGGCCGGATCTCAGCTCACTGCAAGCTCCGCCTCCCGGGTTTACGCCATTCTCCTGCCTCAGCCTCCCGAGTAGCTGGGACTACAGGCGCCCGCCACCTCACCCGGCTAGTTTTTTGTATTTTTTAGTAGAGACGGGGTTTCACCGTGTTAGCCAGGATGGTCT
>NC_045452.1:34729412-34763175 GCF_002776525.5 Piliocolobus tephrosceles
CCATACCAACAACTTTCTAAAGAAATTTACATCCCCACTAGTTGATTTTATAATTCCATGTATTCTGTATCTTTACAAGATGAGGTTTATCAGTCTTTTACAATTGGTTCATTTTGGAAAGTGTGTAGGAATACCGCACTGTTGCACGGGTGTGCATATCCCTGGTGAGTAAAGCTGCTCATTGAACCTTGGATATCTTTTCTTGTGAGGTGCCTGTGCAAGGCATTTGCTTGCTTTTTAAAATATGGCTACTTGTGTTTCTTATTGATTTTCAGAAATTTATTACGTATTCTGAATATGAGTGATTGTATATTTGCAGCGTGTCAGTGAATGTTCAGTAACTGGCTTTTGTTTTTGTAACAAAAACCAAAACAGAAGTCCTGATTGACTGCATTTGCCAACATCCACATGTGAATACTCCCAACCCAGCTAAATCCAGGCTACCAAGACAACGTCACTTAACACAGAGATGGGAAGAGAGGGGTGCACATCAGCTCTCATGAGCCAGGGCATGCTGACTTTAGTGCACCACTGGATATGGGAATTGCAGATAACTCATCCAAGTCTGGGGTTTAAAAATAAAGTTTTTTAAAAAGTCAGTTTTATTGAAGTATGATTCCATACTGTAAAATGTACCTATTTAAAGTTATCATTTGATAAGTTTTGAGAAAATATACACTCATGTAACCACTACCACAAGCAAGAACTGGATTTTCTATCATCTCCAAGTTTCCAGGTGCACTTTTCATGATCAATCCCCACCCCTCCTGACTCTGCCCCAGGAAACAACTGATCTCCTCTGTATCTCAAATAGGTTTGTCTTTCCTGGAATTTCATATAAATCAAATTCTATAGTACAATTGACCCATGTGTCGATGGACACATGGCTTGTGTGGCAAAAGCTTCTTTAAACATTTGTGAGCAAGTCTTTGTGATATGATTTCACTTTTCTTGGGTAAACACACAGGAGGTGGAGTGTGTGGGGCATGTGAAGGGGGTGTGTGTCATGTTTACGACACCACCAAACTGTTTTTCAGAGGGATCGTTCCATTTCACGTTCCCACCCTAGCAAATGTAGGAGAGTTCCATTTCCTGCACACATTGCTGACACTCGGTATTGGTCGTCTATTTCAATTTGAGTCATGGTTATGGATGTGTTGTGGTATTAATCGTATCATTTGATGGAGAGATGCTGTTAATTATGGTAAAATCCGATTTACTAATTTACTCTCTTATGTGTAGCATTTTTACCTCCTGTTCCCGAAGTCTTTGCCTACCACAATATTGT
Source organism: Piliocolobus tephrosceles (assembly GCF_002776525.5). Lineage (NCBI taxonomy): Eukaryota > Metazoa > Chordata > Mammalia > Primates > Cercopithecidae > Piliocolobus > Piliocolobus tephrosceles. The sequence goes on from NC_045452.1 coordinate 34,730,701, forward strand.
GAAGGCATTCCCCTATATGTGCTTCTAGAGCTTCATTATTTTTATTTCATTTATTGTTTATTTACTAATTTTTAAATTGACAAATAATAATTGTGTGTATTTACTGGGTATAATGTGATGTTTGGATCTATAATGTGATGTTTGGATCTATGCATGCATTGTAGAAAGATTAAATCAAGCCCTGTAATCCCAGCACTTTGGGAGGCCAAGGCAGGTGGATGATGAGGTCAGGAGATCAAGACCATCCTGGCCAACATGGTGAAACCTTGTCTCTACTAAAAATATAAAAATTAGCTGGGTGTGGCTGCGCACACCTGGAGTCCCAGCTACTCAGGAGACTGAGGCACAAGAATCGCTTGAACCCATAAGGCAGAGGCTGCAGTGAGCCGAGATCGTGTCACTGCACTCCAGCCTGGTGAGTGAGCAAGACTCTGTCTAAGATCCGTATATGAAAAAAAAAAGATTAAATCGAGCTACTTAACATAACCATCATCTTACCAACTTACCATTTTTCTAGTAAATTAAAAATGTATTCTTTTACCAATTTTGAAGTGTGCAACACATTATTTTTATGCGTCACCATGCAATGCAATAGGTCACTAAAGCTTTTTCCTCCAGTGTGATGGAAATGTTGCTTCCTTTTATCAACATCTCCCTTCCTCCATTCCTCCCCTCTGGCAGCCCCTGGCCTCTGGTAACCACCTTTCTGCTCTCTGTTTCTAAGTTTGACAGTTTTAGATTCTAGACACAAATCATGCCGTTTGTCTTTCTGTGCCTGGCTTATTTCACTTAGCATAATGTCCTTCAGGTCCGTTCAAGTTGTTACAAATGACAGGATTTTTCTCCTTTTCATGGCTGAATAGTATTCCGTTGTGTATATATGCCACATTTTCTTTGTCCATTTGTCTATCGATGGGCTTAGATTGATTCCATACCTAGGCTATTGTGAACATAGGAGTGCAGACATCTCCCCAACAGAATCATTTCAGTTATTTTACATACAAACCCAGAAGTGGGATTTGTGGATCATAGGGAAGGTCTATTTTTAGTTTTCTGAGGAACTGCTGTGCTGTTTCCCGTGGTGGTTGTACTAATTTAGATTCCCACCAACCGTGTACAAGACTTCCCTCTTTTTACATCCTCCCTAACACTTGTTCGCTTGCATCTTTTTGATAAGAGCCATTCTGACAAGTGTGAGGTGATGTCTCATTGCATCTTCAATGTGCATTTTCCTGATGACCAGTGATGTTGAGCATTTTAAAATATACCTGCTGTCCATTTAAATGGCTTCTTTTGAGAAATGTCTGTTTAGGTCTTTTGCTCATTTTTATTTATTTATGTAGTTACAGTTTTTTGAGCCAGGGTCTTGCTCTGTTGCCAGGCTGTTTTGTCCATTTTTAAATTGGGTTATTTATTTTCTTGCTACTGGGTTGAGTTCCTTATTGTGAGCAGTAGCCCCTTGTCAAATATATGGTTTGCAGATATTTTCTCCCAATCCATGGATTGTTTCTTCACCCTATTGATTGTTTCCTTGGCTGTGCAGCCTTTTCATTTGATGCAATCCCATTTGTCTATGTTTTCTTTTGTTGGGTGTGCTTTTGGGGTCCTATTCAAGGAATAATTGCCTGGACCAATGTAATGGATATTTTCCACTATGCTTTCTTCTAGCAGTCTCACATTTCAGGTCTTATGCTGAGGTCTTCCGTGCATTTTGAGTTGATTTTTGCATATAGTGTAAGATGAGGGTCCAATTTTAGTTTTCTGCACATGGATGTTGAGTTTTCCCCAACACCATTTATTGAAGAGTCTGTCCTTCTCCCGTCATTTGTTCTTGGCACCTTTGCCAGAAATCAATTGACAACAAACACTTGGGTTTGTTTCTGGGATTTCTGTCCCATTCCATTGGTTGATATGTCTGTTTTTATGCCAGTCCCATGGTGTTTGGATTACAATAGCTTTAAAGTATTTTGAAATTAGGGAGTGTGATGCCTCCAGCTTTGTTCTTCCTACTCAAAACTGTGTTGGTTGTTCAGAGTCTTCCTACTCAAGACTGTGTTGGCTATTCAGAGTCTTTTATGGTTTCATATGAATTTTAGGATTGTTCTTTTCTACGTATTTGTAAAAATGATATTGAAATTGTTAGAGATTGCATTGAATCTGTAGATAGCTTTAGGTAGTATGGACATTTTAACAATATTAATTCTTGTAATCCATGAATATGGGACATTGTTCCATTTATTTGTGTCTTCTCCAATTTCTTCTCCAATTTCTTTCATCAATGTTTTGTAGTTTTCAGTGTACAGATCTTTCACTTCCTTGCTTAAATATCTTTCTAAACTCTTTTTAATGCTATTGTTTCTTTATCTCTTTTTTGGATCATTGTTCATTGTTAGTATATAGAAATGCTATTAATTTTTATATGTTGGTTTTGTAACTTGCAACTTTATTAAATTTGTTTATCAGTCCTAACAGTTTGAAGACTAACAGGTAGAGTCTTTACAAGAAAAGAAAACTACAGGCCAATGTCTTTGATGAATATAGATGCAAAAATCCTTTAAAAAAAAGACTAGCAAACCGAATTCAACAGCACATTAGAAAGATCATTCACTATGATCAAGTGAGATTTATGCCAGGGGTGCAAGGATGGTTCAACATACATAAATCAATAAATGTGATACATCACACTAACATTAGGGACAAAAACCACACGATCATCTTAATAGATGCAAAAGCAGCATTTGAAAAAACTCAGTGTTCATTCATGATTAAAACTCCCAAGAAAATAGATATAGAAGAGATGTACCTCATCGTGATAAAGGCCATATACAACAAGCCCACAGTTGACGCTATACTCAGCGGTGAAAAGCTGAAAGCCGTTTCTCTAAGATCAAAAACAAGGCAAGGATGCCCACTCTTGTCCTGGAAGTTCTAACCAGAGCAATTAGGCAAGAAAAAGAAATAAAAGATACTAACATAGGAAAGAAAGAAGTGAGACTGTCTCTGCCGGTGATGTGATCTTGTATAGAGATCTCATTATTTTATCTTTGACATTTAAGTCTAGGGTTTACCCCTAGTTAATTTTTGTGCATGGTGTCTCGATCGTCGGTGAGATTGGCTATCTTATCCTATGATTTTTGGCCATTGGACATCTTATCCTATAATTGTGTATTTCCATCTCTTTTAGTCATTTCTTTTAATGTTTTCTTTATAAATTCTGAATTTGAATCCTTTATTACATACTGTTGGTGAAGGTAGTCAGTGCTGGTTCAGAAACCAACAGAAGTCAGCATGTCAATGGCTTAAGCCCACAAAGCCTTCCCCACTCCTCACATTGCCATCCAAGCATGCCACGCCCCTACCTTGTGGACCCACTCTGGCACATGAGCCTCCAAGATAGCCTGGCAAGGAAGAGAGGCAGCAGGGCTCCCAGGACCTGTGGCCGGGAAGTGGCAGACATCTCCTCATGCACATTTAACCAATAGAAACTCATCGTGTGGCCCCAACTAACTGCAGGTGGCTGGAACCTGCCAGCCCATGTGCCCAGGAGGAAGACAGCCCACAGACTACCCGAGATGCCCCACAGGTGGCTTCTCTGGGTGGGACTGGTGAGCACTTTGGTTGTTTGCTTGTGCTTTTGTGTGCATTTTACTGCATTCAAGATTGTCAGCATTTTCTCTAATGATTTGTGCCTTTTGCATTTTTTATGAGATAGTGGTTCTTTCACCAAGGATGGCAGTAGGCATTGTTGACCAGGGACAAATAGTGAATGTCCAGGTGACAAAGGGCAGTTTCAGGCACCGTCAGCTTCTGTGGTGCGGCCGAGAATGGCCCCTTGGAGGAGGCCGCCTCTCTCCGCCCAGACCCCCGGTGCGCCCTTCCTCTGCGCGAGGCTCTGAAGTTCCACCTTGGAAAGGAACTTGATGTTTCTCCCCCACAGCACACCTCCCTTGAAGTTCACACCCGGGGCGTGGGGGTGTGTTTGCACAGAAGCTCACATGCCTGGATGCTTGCTGGGGCCACGCCCTGGGGGAGAAGCCGAGTCTGGGATCCGCAGAGGAGCACATGCTTCTCTGAGCAAGGCCCTCCGTCTCGCTGTCTGTGGGATTCAGGTGCCTGTAGTTGGGGGGCTCACCACATGGTCCTCTTGGTGCCTCCTGGACAGCCAGAGGGAAGCCAGTGAGGCAAAGCCTGGCTGCCGACTTAGGGTGCAGCCCTGGTGCCAGGTGAGGTATGTGGGGGCTTATTCCTTGCTGGTGCTCCAGCCCCACGCCAGAGTTTCTGTGGCCACCACAGGGGAGGGACGGCTTGTTGCAGGTGCAGGACGGCTCTGCTCCTCATGAGACCATGATGGCCTGGCCTCACCCAGCTTCCTCCTCTGTCTCTACCCCCTCTGGAGCAGGAGTCAAAGGAAGCACCACCAGAAATGTGCCCAGCACTGTCCTAGGACAGCATTGTCATCGCTTGGGAAGGGCAGCCTGGGGCCCCAAGACCACTCAGGGTGGCGATCCTCCAGGAGGACACAGGCCACAGAGGTTGTACTCACGGCTGTGATTTCCCACAGGAGAGGACACTGAGAAAGATCAGCCAAGAGAAAGATGCCTGGGACCAAGTCCAGGGGCACCAGCCTCAGCTTTGGAGGCCTCTCCTGGGGCAGGGGTCACGCAGGACATGTCTCACTCCCCTTGCAAGCAGCTGGGACGCCGTGCGTGCGATGCTGGGGGCGCCCTGCCTGGTGGTGTACCCAGGGATGGGTCACGTGAGCAGCATGGGCTGCTCCACAATTCCAGAGACTCCCAGCGGGGACGGGAGTGTTCTGCCTAAACGACGTGGTACAAACAGCTCAGGCCCAGTGAGGCAGGGCGGGGTAAGCCCCTCGGAAATCCCAGTTGCCATATTCCAGCCAAGGGCCAACCCGGCCAGCAGGCCTCAGGACGGCCGTCCCTGCCCACTGTGTGGACCTTTTCTGCACACACGGTCATGGAGTTTCCTTTCTGGAGCCAGGGGCTGGACACAACCCAGTTTCTGGGGAACCCCCAGGGCAGCTCCACCCAGGGCAGGCGCTGCTGTTGGATCACTCACCTCTCCCATCCCTCAGGCCTGCCTACCCCTTGGACATCCGTGTGGTGAGGTGGGGCGGGGCTGCCAGGACACCTGGGAAGGACAAGGACCTCGTGGCGTGGGAGCAGCCCAGGACCACCCGTGGGTAGGGGGCATCAGGCAGGGGTCTTTGGTTGTGAACAACAAGAATGAATTCCAGTTGTACTTTTTAGGAAAGGAATTTATTAGAAGGGTCTGACCTGCTCCCATGGTCAGGGAAGACACAGAAAGAGGCCCAGGCCCACAGCAGGGGAGGAGCAGGGCTCACCACTGAGCCAGGGCAGTGATGAGAAACCCACACCTGATACGTGTCTACCCTCGTTTCTCCCCACACCGGGTCATGGCCTGGGAGGAGCCACTGACTTTGCTGGGTCACTGGCCACCTGTTGCTGGGAGACAGGGCTGCGTAACTGGGGGAAAGTCAAGACTTGGAGAAATAGCTGAGCTGCTGCTAGGAGGAGAAGTGCACACTGGGTGGCCAGCTGACCACTGACGCCCACTGCAGGGCTCAGGAGCAGGATGTGGAGAGTCGTCAAGGGTAAAGAACCCAGGGGTGCAGGGGGCAGTGAGCACTCAGGCTTTGGATGATCTTAAGGAGATCACTCAGCAGCTGGACTTCTGGGTTGAGGTGGGGCCGCAGCAGGCCGGGCGGGAGCACGCAGGGCGGCAGAGGAGGGACACGCAGGTGGCTGGGCGGCAGCAGCTGGACTGGCAGGAGGAGGTGGGGGCACAGCAGGAGGGGACGGGCATGCAGCAGGCAGGCCTGCACACGGGGCGGCAGAGGAGGGACACGGAGGAGGAAGGTCTGCAGCAGGAGGTGGTGCAGCAAGCTGGCTGGCAGCTAGACTGCTGGCAACATGAAGTGGAAGCCCCAGCGCAAACAGGCACGCAGCTCACAGGCTTGCAGCTCACAGGCTTGCAGCAGACGGGCACGCAGCAGGCCTGCTGGCTTTGGGAGGAGGTGCAGCAAGCTGGCTGGCAGCTAGACTGCTGGCAGCACAGAGAGGGAGCCCCAGAGCAGATGGGCACACAGCAGATGGGCTTGCAGCAGACAGGCTTGCAGCAGACAGGCACACAGCAGCCCTGCTGGTTTTGGGAGGAGGTGCAGCAAGCCGGCTGGCAGCTAGACTGCTGGCAGCATGAAGAGGAATCCTCAGAGCAGGTGGGCACACAGCAGACAGGCACACAGCAGGCCTGCTGGCAGGGGGAGGAGGTGCAGCAATCTGACTGGCAGCTAGACTGCTGGCAGCACGAGGGTGTGCAGGAGCTGGCGCAGCCTGATTGGCAGGGGCTGGGCTCACAGGCTGCCTGGCAGCAGGGGCTGGACACAGAGCTCATACAGCTAGACTGCTGACAGCACAAAGAGGAAATCCCAGAGCAGATGGGCTTGCAGCAGACGGGCACACAGCAGGCCTGCTGGCAGGTGGAGGAGGTGCAGCAAGCTGGCTGGCAGCTAGACTGCTGGCAGCATGAAGAAGAAGCCCCACTGTAGACGGGCACACAGCACACAGGCTTGCAGCAGACAGGCTTGCAGCAGACAGGCACGCAGCAGGCCTGCTGGCAGGGGGAGGAGGTGCAGCAAGCCGGCTGGCAGCTAGACTGCTGGCAGCACGAGGACGTGCAGGAGCTGGTGCAGCCTGATTGGCAGGGGCTGGGCTCACAGGCCGCCTGGCAGCAGGGGCTGGACACACAGCTCACTGGGGTGCAGACCACGGTCAGGCAGGGGGCCGGGGCGCAGCAGCTGGGGGCGCAGCAGGGGGGCTCACAGCAGCTCTCTGGGCAGTCGTCCACCTGCCAGGAGTCAGAGCAAGAGTCACAGGGACCAGGAAGGCAGACGTGGCTGCCGTCACTCATGTTGCTGGAGCAGATGGACATGGTGGACACGGCCATGCTGGGGGTTGAGCTGGAGGAGATGGGAGTGAGTGGGTGGGTGAGTGGGTGAGTGGGTGAGTGAGTGGGTGAGTGGGTGAGTGGGTGGGTGGGTGAGGTTGTGGGTGAGGGAGTGGGTGAGTGAGTGCGTGTGTTAGGTGCTCAGGGATGTTGGCTTTTATATCTGTCCCTGGCCTGTTGTCCCAGCTGGAGTGTCAACAACTCCCGCCCCTTCCTTGTTTGTGTTTAAAACCTAGAGAACTCTTATGAGTGCGAGTTTCATGTTTAGTCCTATGAGATGCCATTCCGTTTGTAAAGTCCAGAGCCTATATTTGGGTCTGTTGACACACCATCACCTCCTGTGGCTCCAGAGCATAATACTGAAGTAGACAGGGTATAATGTCTGGAAATAGAGTGTCTCGGGGGCCTGTGCTGGCTGCAGGAGAGATCCATCCATCCTAATCCCAGTGTCTGCGGGCCATCGCCAGGGGACTCTGCTTGTCTGGGTGGCAGTGGCTTCTGGAATGCCAGGCTAGAGAAGCCCCAGTCAATGATGGCACGAGGGTGGAACGTTCCTAGAAGCGACTCCCCACACTCTCTCTGTTGTGTGAAGTTCCCCTCAAGGGCTTTAGAGCAAGTAGCAAATGGGAAAGGGTGGACAGTGGTGTGCGCCATTTGCCGTCAGGTTCACAGTCGTTCCTAGGGGGCTGTGCACCCCCTCTTCCATATGGGCACTTAGGGAGGCCCCAGATCCCTGTACGGGGCCTCCCATCTCCATTTGCTTTTATCCTGAACACTGAGACTCTGTGAGTCTAACCCAGAATACCTAATACATCTCCTCCGCAAAAAGCACAGCCACTCGCGACAGCACTGCTGTGTGAGAAGCAGAGAGCACTGCTTTCGCTTCCAGTGTATTTTCTTGATTGCTAACTAAGTCCTTGGTCACCCCAGCTAGACATCTGATCTAAGTCTCCATTTCTTCTGCAAATAATATCCAATTGGCCATCATGTCTTTTTGGTTCTTTCTGCTAAATGTTTCCAATTTTATCTGATACTTTTACTTCTCAAGCATTCATTTTTTCACGATGCAGTGAGTCCTCCCATGTGCTGGAGATTGCACCAGGTGCTGAGAATGTGAAGGTGAAGGGGTAGTAGCCCTGACTGTGGGCCCCACCAGCGGGGGAGGTAGGCTGCTTGGTGGCTGGTGATGTCAGTGATGACTGGGCAGAGCCCAGCATGCATGGGGCCCAGAGGAGTGGCCCCTTTCCAGGTGAGAGGGCTCCAGGGGCCCTTCTGGTGGGGTTCGATGCCCAGGCAAGTCTCAGAGGCTCGGGGTGTTCTGTGTCTCTCTCTGCATTTCCCAGTCCAGGCCTCTTAACTCCTAGGGGATTTAAGAAAACTACAAAAGGCCTCAGAGGGCTAGAAATTCAGTTACATGGTGGGATGAATTGTCTTTCTGTATATTTTGAACTATAAAAATAATATAAATGTGAGCATGGTCTGGTCCCTCCAGAGGTACAGGATCTGGTCCTGTAGGATGGAAGTACATTGAGAGAGAGAGAGAGAGAGAATGGGGGCCTCTGCTTCCATCTGGGACAAAGTAGCTGTGTCAGACATATACTCCTGCTGAGAACAACTTGAAAAGCTGAATAAAATGTTTTAAAAATGATTCCTTGAAAGCTCTCATAAAAGAGCTGTTGAAGAAACTCAAGGTAATAGAATGACATCTTTAAAGGACTGAAAGAAAATCACTGCAAACCTAGAATTCTAGACCAGGAAGAACATTGTTCAAAGGTGAAAGTGAAACAAAACATTTCTGGATAACAACTGAGCCAACTGAACATGAGCAGACCCACTCTACAGTAACTGTGAACGGGAATTTTTCAGGCAGGATGACTGAAAGATAAAAATGCAGGAAGGAACCAGGAAGATCTGAAAGGGTAATATTATTATATTTATAATGTCTTGTGGGGTCTAAACTAGAAGCAGAGAAGTAATGCATGATGACATTACCAATAAAACGTGAGAAGGATAAATGGAGTGAAAGTTTTCTAAGGTTTCAGGATTGCTTTGGAAGTGGTAGAAATGCTGATGCATGAATGCTGACACTTGAATAATCTAAGAATGTGTGCTATAATCTCTAAAGTGACCACTGAAGAGATAGCAACAACTATGTATACACAATAATGTTAGAAGTAAGGCTCAGAGTCATAAGGAAAAATGGGCACTTAGACAAAGGATTTCTCAGCAAAGCAAATTTACTTCTGCGCGGAAGGGTGTTTCCCATGTGGCTGGTTGCCACAAGAGCACACAGAACAAAAGACACTGGAAGTTTTTATTCCTAACAAGACTCTTGCCCCTGTGTCCTTTACCCATTGGCTGGGGTTGGACTGCACAATTTAAACTAGACCTGAATGGCTAAACATTTAAACTTTCTTAGATAAGGTGGATGCATAATGGGAGAGATGGGAGAGGAGGAAGGGGTCATCTGCAGCAAACTAGAGAGCCAGTCTTTTCCTAAACACAGAATGAAACGTGAGCTGGTGCTGATAACACTACTGATGCTGCGGCATGCCTGGGCATGTGGTAAAGTCAGAAAGTAGAAAAGGAGAAGAAAGAGAGGGGGTGGGGTACTAGGAATTAAAGAATAAAAGGTTGAGCACACTGTTTGAACAGAAGCCTTGCCATATCTTATGAATAATGAATAGAACAGAAGAAGGAAAATAAATAATAAAAATACTTGATTAATCCAAAATAGACAGGAAGTGATTTTTAAAAGAATCATTAAAATTTGGGACAAATAGAAATTGTACAATCAGATCGTAGATAGATATAAAGTAAATCATCAGTCAATGAGTTAAAGTATCAGATATTCTAATTAAAATATATTGTTGATCTGAATAAAAAATAGAAAACCTCACTACATGCTGCTTACAAGATACAGAACCTGAATACAAGAGTACAGAGACCAGGTGCTGTGGCTCCTGCCTGTAATCCCAACACTGTGAGAACCTAGGGCAGTTGGATCACCTGAGGTCAGGAGTTCGAGACCAGCCTGGCCAACATGGTATAAAGCCTCATCTCTACTAAAAATACAAAATTAGGCCGGGCGCGGTGGCTCAAGCCTGTAATCCCAGCACTTTGGGAGGCCGAGATGGGCGGATCACGAGGTCAGGAGATCAAGACCATCCTGGCTAATACGGTGAAACCCCATCTCTACTAAAAAAATACAAAAAACTAGCCGGGCGAGGTGGCAGGCACTTGTAGTCCCAGCTATTCGGGAGGCTGAGGCAGGAGAATGGCGTAAACCTGGGAGGCGGAGCTTGCAGTGAGCTGAGATCCAGCCACTGCACTCCAGCCTGGGCGACAGAGCGAGACTCCATCTCAAAAAAAAAAAAAAGAGAGAGAATAAAAGGAAAAGAGCACAGAAAGCTTGAAAGTAACAAAATGGAAGAAAATACACCATGCAAACACTAACTAAAATGCTAGTGTGACTTATGAATATCAGAAAAAATAGATTTTAGACTAATAGAGATGAAGAAAGAAATGTATAAAGCTAAAAGAGTCAACCTACCAGGAAGATGTAACAATTCTAAATTTGGATGTATCTAATTACATAGCTTAAAACATAAAATTTAAAAATTAAAATAAAAAACTTTTTAAATTTTTTAACTGACAGAGCTAAAAGTAGAAACAGAGAAAAGGGAAAATCATAGTGGGGCATGTTAATACACCTGTCGATAATGGTAGGAAAGGAAAGAAAAAAATCATCTCAGAGTAGAAAGGGCTATTCTAAGTTTTGAGTAAAACACTGAAGCCATTTAAAAAACTGATAAAACTAATTACATAAAAATTTTTAAATTACAGGAGAGAAAACATCATAAACCAAGTCGAAAGACAAACAACAATATGGGAAACACATTTCCTATTCATATATCAGAGAAAGGGCTAATTTACTTAATATCCAAAGAGCTCCCACAAGTTAAGATCAATAACAGCAACATAACAGAAAATGAGCAAAGGATACAGAGAGACAATTGAAAGAAATATACATGGTTCTTAAATGTGAAAACATGCTCAGCCCCATTTAAAATGAGAAAACAAATTTAATGGCCATATATCATTTTTATATTGGAAAAAATGAAAACCACTGATGTTCCCACTATGGGTTAATGAGGGTGTGGGCAGACTACCCAGATGACTTGCTGCTGGGCTGAGGATGGTTCCACAGCTTTGGCTGGCAGTTCGCTGCTATGCATCAAAATCCAAAACCTCATGCCTTTGAGCCTGAATCACTAGGCTAACATCCTGCAGATACTCCTGGGTGGATACACGGTATGTGCAAAGGTATCACAGCCATGAGATTGTCCAGACAGTGGGAGACAGACTCTAGGGTGGCCCCCGTCCCTCACCTGCTGGTGGTCATTGGCTGTGTGCCCCACACCCCTTGAGTGTGGGTGGGCCTGTGACGTGTACGGACACAAGGAGCACAGAGACGGTGCTGGGATGGCCATGATCCCATTACGTAAGGTCGTAATGCTCATCTTGGGAGGGGTCTGTCTCCCTGGCTGGCTGTGAAGAAGCCAGCACATTGCGAGCTGCCCATTGAGGCCACACGGAAAGAGATGGTGGCAGCCTCCGGTTGACAGCTGGTGAGAAACTGAGGCCCTTAGTCCAAGAAGCTGCAAGTAACTGAGTTCTGCCAACAATCACATGAGCTTGGAAGTGGATCCTTCTCCAATTGAACCTTCAGATGAGACACTCTGATACAGCCCTACAGAGACCCCAATTTAACTGTGTGGGACTCCTGACCCACAGAAACTGAGATGATAAATGTGTGTTATTTGAACCCACTAAGCTTGTGGTACTTTGTTACACAGCAATGGAAAATGAACACACAGACCAACATGGAATTCTATGCAGCTGTAAACAAGAGAGAGATCATGATGTATTCATAGGAAAGGAGCTCCATGTTTACAAAAACATAGCGGGTAGAGTGTGACATAATTTGTATTTTAAAAATTTATGTATACAGAGGCATTATATGTATGTATGTGTATGTACATATCTGTTGACAATATGCATAACAGAACGAGGTGATGTTTTGGTTTCCTGTCTCAGCTCGCATATGGTAAACAGGTGTCCTTGTTACGTTCTCCTCAGTGCCGCGCGTTCCTCCCTGATGCTGCGATCTTGTTGTTTAAAGTGTCCCAATACAGTGCTGCTGTGCTGCTTGGTGTCCGGAGCTCAGAAGGCTCCAGCACGTCTTACAGAGAAAACACATGTGTTCAACCAACTTCATTCAGGCTCTATAGGGCCGTTGGCTATGAGTTCAGTGTTGATAAATCAACTATATAGATTCAATAAGGTGTCTTTAGACAGAAGCACTCATAAGACATGTCTATGCATTGATTGGTTGATGAGAATGTTGTGATCAGAGGCTCATGAGACCATAACCCTGTGCTTCCTGTAGGAGTACTGGTTCAGTGTTTGGTTATTCGCTGCTGGTGGAGACTTGATAGAACAGAACCTCTGGGAATAATGAGAAGGAGTTGTGTGTGTGCATATATGAAAGAGGCAGACAGAGACAGAGAGAGACAGAGAGAAAGAGAATAAATGGATGAAAGTAGCTGCTTCGTGAGAGGAGAATTGAGTGACTGCTTGTGTTCACTTAAAAAAAATCACAATCTGGCCAGGTGCAATGGCTCAGGCCTGTAATCCTAGCGTGTTTGGGAGGCCAAGGTAGGTGGATCACTTGAGGTCAGGAGTTTGAGACCAGCCTGCTTTCACCAACATGGTGAAACCCTGTCTCTACTAAAAATACAAAAATTAGCCAGGCATGGTGGCTTACACCTGTAATCCCAGCTACTCAGGAGATTGAGGCAGGAGAATTGCTTGAACCAGGTGGTGGAGGCTGCAGTGAGCTGAGATCGTACCACTGCACTCTAGCCTGGGCAACAGATTGAGACTCCACAAAAAAAAAAACAAAAAAAAAAAAAAAAGAAAAGAAAAATAACAGATCTGTAAGTTTGGAAAAAAAGAGGAGACTTTGTTTCTTCTAAAGGGGCACAGCCTGCAAGAAAGCCATCCTGCAGGCTGGGAAGCACAGCTCTGGCCAAGACCAGAGCCAGGAGGAGGCACTTCAGAGTGGGAGGGGCTGGGGCAGGAGCTCCACGCTGACCAGGTTGGCTAAATACACGTGTGCAATAGGTTATGGAGGAACAGTGAATATTCATGAAGGAGGAACCGAACAAACATGCATGTAACATACAACCTGTTTTCACTCTGGGGTTGTGAGAAACGCACTCACCCGTCCAAATCCAAAGAATGGAAGTAGAGGCGTGAGGAACACTGAAAGTGAGGCTCTAATGGTGGTCTTGCACGACCAGGTGTCTCATGGACAGGCACACCCAGCACAGTTTCAACAAGCAATTTATCCCCTAGGGTGCAGGTCCCTCCCCGTTCCTCGTAGCCTGAGTCCTGTGGGGTCATAGCCTTCCCGGATGTCACCTAGGTTTCATTATCCCCTTATAAGGTTACATCTTGTCCCCTTCCCCACTTTACGTTTTGATTTCTCAATGGCAAAAGTTTCTTTCCTTTTATCGGTTAACCGTCCCCCACTTTTTCTTCCTCCCCTCTGACTTCTGTGAGTCTTATCACTCTTCCCAGATGTTTGTACCGTGTGGCTTGTCACATCTGCAAGGGAGCTGCCTGGACTTGCCACGGCCTGTTTTCTGAATATGGACCACTTAAAATGTACTTCTTGGCTGGGCGCAGTGGCTCACACCTGTAATCCCAGTGCTTTAGGAGGCCGAGGCGGGTGGATCACAAGGTCAGGAGATTGAGACCATCCTGGCTAACATGGTGAAACCCCATGTCTACTAAAAATACAAAAAATGAGCCAGGCGTGGTGGCGGCGCCTGTGGTCCCAGCTACAAAGGAGGCTGAGGCAGGAGAATGGTGTGAACCCGGGAGGCAGAGCTTGCAGTGAACCGAGATCGCGCCACTGCACTCCAGCCTGGGCAACAAAGCCAGACTCCGTCTCAAAAAAAAAAAAAAAAAGTACTTCCTACAGGGTGGAGTCTTAACATGTGAATGTGTCTCAATGAGGTTCTAAACCTCAGAGGTCTTCTCAGGACACAAAGGCACTCAAGACGCAGCCTCTGTAAATCGGCTGGAGCCGGTCCTCGGTCCGGGTCCCTTATCAGGAGGAGGCTCTTGAAGTCAGTCTCCTGCCCAGTCAGAGCTGTGGTCACGGCTGTGGGACGTGGTCGGTTGGCGTCTGCAGGTGGATGGGCCGCGGTCGTTTGAATCTTGCTCATCCTCATGGCGGGGCCAGTGCGTGTTTAGCCGCTGGAGAAAAAGCAGCAGCTGTGGCGTGAGAGCGCAGTCCATCCTCTCAGTGTAGGGTACAAGGCTCGACCCTTGCCTGGCGTGGCCTGAGGTCCTGTTTGTAATTTGATATCTTGTTGGCACAGAGTCAGTTCTGTGGGTCTCTATTTTAACTTTAATGCGGGGCAGTGTTGGTGTCTAAACCCTAAAGGGAGGGGGTGTAACGCGGCGTGTCTGACCTCTCTCCCTGTCATGGCCAGGAACAGTGTTTCAGGGGTCCCCGTGGCCAAGATGGGGTCCATTTAGTCAGCTGAGGGGCTTCGGATTTTATGTTTGGTTTACACTGGCAATGGGTTGCAGTGAGATCCACGTCTCTTGAACCCATTTAGGGTCTTCCGTGCGGGTTCTTTGGACAGATGTCTCTTAATTTTAAGGTGGTGACACTAAGAGGCCTGGCACAGGGCTTGGAAGACAGGGCTGGGAAACGGACCCAACAGGAGGCTGGGTGGGGACTGACGGGCTGCCTCGGAGAAGCAGAGCACACAGAGGAGCCACCCCAGGCGGGGACGAGGGCTGCTGACCGCCGCCGCTCAGCACAGTTACACTGCAGCTTCAGAACCCAAACCACAGCCCAGGAGGATGTCATGCTGTCCAAGCAGGGAGGGGCAGAGCCCACCGTCCTTGCCCTGGAACACACAGGTCCTGCTGCCTCCAAAACACAAGGACGAGGTGGGCACGAAACAGGGCAGGAGGTGCAGAGGCTGTGGGGATGAGAAGTCGTCCAGAGCTCAGAGGCAAGAGGTCTGGGCACAGGTACAGCTGCCCGCGCATGGCCCCGGGCAGGTCATTGAAGGCTGCTGGGAACCAGGTTGTTCCTCAGAAGATGGCCACAGTCCTGCGTCCCATGATGGGGGAAGGACCACGCTGGATGAGGAGTTTCCACCACAAGGACACTTCCTAAGGCCGGCTTCCCGCAGAGGGACTCTGTGTCCCGGGGCTGCTGGGGCCAGGACTGGACAATGCCCCTGCCTGCAGCTTTCCAGCTGGGACCAGGCCCACACCAGCTCCTGCCCCCAGGGATCCACGTGGGATGGGACACAGCCCAGATGTGACGAGAGATTTATGAGCTGGGCCACATCATAGGCAAACAAACGCCCCTAATCCCGGCAGACTCCAGCTCTCAGCAACACGGAAGGGGAAGCTGTGGGCCCGGGGACAACAAGGCCGGGGGGAATAAAAGCCCGAGAGCCTCAGCACCTCACAGGCTCACTCCCTCATCCGCTCACTCCCTCACCCTCCACCAGTTCAACCCCAGCGTGGCTGCGTCCACCGTGTCCGTCTGCTCCAGCAACATGAGCTACGGCAGCCGCGTCTGCCTTCCTGGTCCCTGTGACTCTTGCTCTGACTCCTGGCAGGTGGACGACTGCCCAGAGAGCTGCTGTGAGCCCCCCTGCTGCGCCCCCAGCTGCTGCGCCCCGGCCCCCTGCCTGACCGTGGTCTGCACCCCAGTGAGCTGTGTGTCCAGCCCCTGCTGCCAGGCGGCCTGTGAGCCCAGCCCCTGCCAATCAGGCTGCACCAGCTCCTGCACACCCTCGTGCTGCCAGCAGTCTAGCTGCCAGCCGGCTTGCTGCACCTCCTCCCCCTGCCAGCAGGCCTGCTGTGTGCCCGTCTGCTGCAAGCCTGTCTGCTGTGTGCCCACCTGTTCTGGGGATTCCTCTTCATGCTGCCAGCAATCTAGCTGCCAGCCAGCTTGCTGTGCCTCTTCCTCCTGCCAGCAGGCCTGCTGTGTGCCTGTCTGCTGCAAGACCGTATGCTGTGTGCCCACCTGTTCTGAGTCTTCCTCTTCATGCTGCCAGCAGTCTAGCTGCCAGCCAGCTTGCTGCACCTCCTCCCCCTGCCAGCAGGGCTGCTGTGTGCCCGTCTGCTGCAAGTCTGTCTGCTGTGTGCCCATCTGCTCTGGGGCTTCCACTTCATGCTGCCAGCAGTCTAGCTGCCAGCCGGCTTGCTGCACCACCTCTTGCTGGAGACCCTCCTCCTCTGTGTCCCTCCTCTGCCGCCCCTTGTGCAGGTCCGCCTGCTGCGTGCCCGTCTCCTCCTGTTGTGCCCCAACCTCCTCCTGCCAGGCCAGTTGCTGCCGCCCGGCCTCCTGCGTGTCCCTCCTCTGCCGCCCCGTGTGCTCCCGCCCGGCCTGCTACAGCCTCTGCTCTGGCCAGAAGTCCAGCTGCTGATGGCCCTGGATGTCATCTAGAGTCCCTTCCCACCTGGGGCTGACCTCCCAGCTGGCCCAGCCACTCCCGCCCTCTCTGACTTTGACACCCTCAGAATATGGGGCAGGCCCTTTGTCTTAGGGACCAGGATGCTCCTCCAGTCCTTCCCACATGCTGGCTGCACGAGGGACCCCGGCTGCTCCCCCAGACCCAAGTTCTGCAGAACTGACCCCAGCAGGCCTGGTTCCACCCTGGGCAGTGCCCCTCTGAGTTCTAATGAAGCCGCCTCTGTCTCACACCAGCCTCTGTCCTGTCTGTGGACCACCGGGGGGCACAGGGTGAGGTGGGAAGTGAGGCCACCCCTGACTGCAGGGAGAGTCCTGACCCCCAGCAGGCCTGGTTCCACCCCTCTGTCTCTGTCGACCTTTGATCCTGTCTGTGGACCCCCGAGGGGCATGGGATGAGGCAGGAAGCAATGCGCCTGGTGCTGGCCTCTGTGAACCCTGAAGGCCAGGTTCCCTCTTAGCCCTATGGGCCCCCAGCCCCAGCATGTGGCCTTCCAGCCCATCTTAGGGAAGTTGCCTTTGGAACCAAGGCCAGGAGTTTTGGGACAAAGTGGACCGTGGCAGCAGCTCTGGGCCCCTGAGCCACATTCACCCTCCCCAGCTCCATGGCTGTCCCCCAGGACTGGGGTAGCCCACCTGGGGCCTGGCTCCACCCAGCAGCCTCACCCCTGTTGTTACCCCTGGGGAGACCAGCTATGGACCACAGTGCCCGTCCCTGCATCCCTTGTCTCCTCCACAGTAAGACATAGGACCACCCCTCCCCCAGGACTTGAGCCCAGCAGCCTGGGGTTCTTCATGGGGTTCTTGAATACCCATTGCTCAGGCATCGCTGGCGAGAGCACAGATGGGCAGAGACCATGGCACCCACTAACCAAGCCTGCAGCCCCCTACCCCATGCGGCCTCGCCTAGAGATTCAGGGTCCTGGCTCCCTCCTGGTCCCGTGGTCCTGAACTCTGACCCCGAGGACCCTGTCCCCACACCCCCAACCTCCCAGCCCTCTCCCAAATAGCCCTTAGCTCTGCCTGCCACCTTCTGCTCTGGCACTCAGACGTGGTACCGGATGCCACGTTGGACGACTGGTACAAGCCGCCACACTCTTTCTGCCTGGTTGCTGTGTGCATTTAACAGCCCAGATCTGGCTACTGCCCCAGCAAATGACCCTTGCATGTCAATGCCAGAGGCCTCCAGCCCCAGCACCAGGACCTCCCGGAGTCCCACCCGACAGAGTTCACTGTGGTCAGCACAGCCACCTCCCTCACTCCCCTTGAGGCAGACCACCCAGGACAGCCAGCAGCAGCCATCTCCAGGGCCAGAGGCCAAACCGACACAGCCTTGTCGACCTCTTTAGAAGCAAAGCCAGGTCCCCATGAAGGGACAAATGAGGGCCTCCAGAGACAGAGATGTTTGCTTCCTGCCCTGGTTCTCCGGGTAGCTGGCGGGAGCTGAGCCTTCATCCTAGGGCTCCAGGGCCATCCTGGGGAGGGGCTCCCCACACGTGCGTGTCTGAGTCTCACCCACCGCACTGTGCCCACTGACGGCCACAGGGTCAGAACAGAGAGCCGGGAGGAGGGCCGGGGCTGGCTCTCTGACCTCCTCCATGTTTGTCATTGTCCCCACCTGCTCTCTTCCGAGGCACTGACAGGACCCAGCCTGTCTGGCCATCCCCAGGGAGGATACCTCCTGGTGTCCAGGTCTCACCTCTGACCCCTGATCTGGGTCCTCATTCGATGTGTCTTCTGCTTCATCAGAGCTTCAACCCCCAGTGAAAGCACCTTGGAAAACCGTCCCTCAAAATGGTCACTCACAAAGTGACCCTGTGATCCTGCCACTCCAGTTCTAGGCATCTACCCCAGAGGAATGAAACAAATGTCCACACACAGATTTGTGCAGCCATGTACACAGCACCACTGACAGCAGCCAAAGACTGGTGTACCCATGTACACAGCATGACTAGCAGTAGCCAAGAAGTGCAAAGAGCCTAAATGTCCCTCAGAGGACAAAGCAAAACACAGCCCATCCACACAAGCAAAATGTGGCCCATTCCCTTGGGGAATATTATTCAGCCATGAAAAGGAATCCAATACTGACACAGGCTACAACATACATGAGCCTTGAAAACATGATGCTCAGTGAGAGCCCACATGTGGTGACATTCTATTTGGATTTTTTTTATTTTATATTTTTATTTTATATTTTATTTAGGTTATTGGGGAACAGGTGGTGTTTGGTTACATGGATTAGTAATTTAGTGGTGATTTGTGAGATTTTGGTGCACCCATCATTCAAGTAGTATACACTGCACCCTATTTGTAGTTTTTTATCCCTCACCCCCTTCCCCCTGAGTCCCCAGATTCCATTCTTATGCCTTTGTATCCTAATAGCTTAGCTCCCACTTATGAATGAGAACATACGATGTTTGGTTTTCCATTCCTGAGTTACTTCACTTAGAATAATAATCTCCAATCTCATCCAGATCTCTGTGAATGCCATTAATTCATTTCTTTTAATTACTGAGTAGTATTCCATCATATATATATATATAGCTCAGTTTCTTTATCCACTCGTTGATTGATGGGAATTTGGGTTGGTTCCACATTTTTGCATTGCGAATTGTGCTGCTGTAAACATGTGTGTGCAAGTATCTTTTTTGTATAATGACTTCTTGTCCTCTGGGTAGATACCCAGTAGTGGATTTGCTGGATCAAATGGTAGATCTACTTTTAGTTCTTTAAGGAATCTCCACACTGTTTTCCACAGTGGCTGTACTTGTTTAAATTCCCACCAGGAGTGTGGAAGTGTTCCCGTGTCACCACATCCATGCCACCGTCTATTACTTTTTTGTTTTTTGATTATGGCCATTCTTGCAAGAGTAAGGTGGTATCCCATTGTCGTTTTGATTTGCATTTCCTTCATCATTAGTGATGTTGAGCTTTTTTCATATGTTTGTTGGCCAGTTGTATATCTTCTTTTGAGAATTGTCCATTCACCTCCTTAGCCCACTTTTTCATGGGATTGTTTGTTTATTTTCTTGCTAATTTGTTTGAGTTTGTTGTATGTTCTGGATATTAGTCCTTTGTCCGATGTATAGATTGTGAAGATTTTCTCCCACTCTGTGGGTTGTCTGTTTGCTCTGATGACTGTTTCTTTAGCCATGCAAAAGTGCTTTAGTTTAATTAAGTCCCAGCTATTTATCTTTGTTTTTATTGCGTTTGCTTTTGGGTTCTTGGTCATGAAATCATTGCCTAAGCCAATGTTTAGAAGGGGTTTTTCAATGTTACCTTCTAGAATTTTTATAGTTTCAGGTCTTGGATTTAAGTCCTTCGTCCATCTTGAGTTGATTTTTATATAAGGTGAGAGATGAGGACCCAGTTTCATTCTCCTACATGTGGCTAGCCAATTATCCCAGCACCATTTGTTGAATAGAGTGTCCTTTCCCCACTTTATGTTTTTGTTTGCTTTGTCAAAGATCAGTTGGGTGTAAGTATTTGGGTTTATTTCTGGGTTCTCTATTCTGTTCCATTGGTCTATGTGCCTATTTTTATACCAATGCTGTTTTGGTGACTGTGGCTTTATAGTATAGTTTGAAATCAGGTAATGTGATTCCTCCAGATTTGTTCTTTTTGCTTAGTCTTGCTTTGGCTATGCGGGCCCTTTTTTGGTTCCATATGAATTATAGAATTTTTTTTGTAATTCGGTGATGAATGATGGTGGTGTTTAATGGGAATTGCACTGAATTGCTTTTGGCAGTATGGTCATTTTCACAATATTGATTCTACCCACCCATGAGCATGGGATGTGTTTCTGTTTGTTTGTTGTCTATGATTTCTTTTAGCGGTGCTTTGTAGTTTCCCTTGTAGAGGTCTTGTAGAGGTCTTTCACCTCCTTGGTTAGGTATATTCCTGAGTATTTTATTTTTTTGCAGCTATTGTTAAAGGGATTGAGTTCTTGATTTGATTCTCAGCTTAGGTGCTGTTGATGTATAGGAGAGCTACTGATTTGTATACATTAATTGTGTATCTGGAAACTTTGCTGGATTCTTTGATCAGTTCTAGGAGTATTTTGGAGGAGTCTTTGCGGTTTTCTAGGTGTACAATCATATCATCAGCAAACAGTGACAGTTTGTCTTCCTCCGAACTGATCTGGATGCCTTTTATTTCTTTCTCTTGTCTGATTGCTCTGGCTAGGACTTCCAGGACTGTGTTGAAGAGAAGAGGTGAGAGTGGGCATCCCTATCTTTTTCCAGTTCTCAGAGGGAGTGCTTTCAGCTTCTCCCCACTCAGTGTTATGTTGGCTGTGGGTTTGTCATAGATGGCTTTTATTACATTGAGGTATGTCCCTTGTATGTTGATTTTGCTGAGAGTTTTAATCATAGAGATGCTGGATTTTGTCAAAAGCTTTTTCTGCATCTATGGAGATGATCAGGTGATTTTTGTTTTTAATTCTGTTGATGTGGTATATCATATTTGTTGAATTGTGAATGTTAAACCATCCCTGCATCCCTGGTATGAAACCTGGTGGGATTTTGTTTGTATGAAAGGCTCAGAATGGGCAAATCTACAGAGAAAGAAAGTAGATGAGTAGGTGCCTGAGGCTGGGGGAGGGGCACATGGGGAGTGATGCTGATGGGTGTGATTTTTTGGAGGGGAATGTTTTAAAATTATATATTGGTGATGGCTGAGAAACACTGGGAATATGCTAAAAACAAATGGAATATGTCCTTGCAGCAGGTGAGCTTCATGGCTTGTGAATTTTCTCTTGGTAATTTTTTTTTTTAAAGCCTAAGCCCTATTTGGGCTGGCTGCTCACCAATGCCTCCATCTCCCCTTCATCCAAGTAAAAATGAATGGTGCCAGAACAGTGATAGAAAACAGGCAGGCCATCTGCAGACCAGGTCAGGAAGGATTTTCTGGGACAGACAAGACAAAAAGATCAGGTTTTCTTGACTGTAAAATTCAACAGAAAGAAAGGCAGAAGCAGGACTGAAGACAAATGGTTTTTCCCGGAGACCCTGACACAGGGACAGCACAGGAGGATGGCCATGGGCACTCAGGCGTCTTTAACTGAGGGTTGAGTTCTAAAGAAGAACTGCCTGGTGCCCTGAGTCCAGCAGAAGAGCTAGGCAGGGCAGGGGTGGCCCAGGAGGCTCCCAGACTGGGTCCTAGTATGGAGAGAAAGAGACCTCACCCCAGGAAGTTCTGGTTGCTAAAATGAACCAAAGCCCCTGTATTTAGCCAGCGGCAGACAAGGTCCCCTCCTGAGAGCCCCAGTGTCTGCTCTGTGAGAAGAATACACGCGTCTGCACACAGAGAACCTTTCAGCAATGAAAGCCAAACAATTTAGACCCTCACTTAAAAACGTGAACAACAACTAAGGGTCCTCAGATACGTGAAGAAATCACAGCATGACAGAGAAGCAAAGTCTAAACAAACAATGATACAGGAAACAAAGAGGCTGTTGCTCCATGAAACAAGAAGAGAGTGCTAATGAAAAGGAGAAGGAGAAGAAAGGAAAACACCTTGGGTTTCCGGAGACTAAAATCATGACACTCTGAACATATGAAACTCAATGACAGTCTGCATAACAGACCCTGAAGGCAGAAGAGCTGACACCATGACCCCCAGTTCAGAAAATGATTGACTGAGACCTGATGCAGAAGGACAAAGAGATGAAGCCAAGAAAAGCCTGAGGCCTAAGGGAGATGAACCCAGGAGACTCAGGGTCTGTGATCCTAACCAGGATCACAGCGGGGAGAGAAGCCAAGAATGGAAGAAAATCATCAAACCTATATGGGAATAAAAGTTCCTTGAACTAAAAGAAGATGGGACCGAGGGCATGGACACAGCTGATGACAGTGACTGGGGAGGGGTCTGGCGAAATGAATGAAGTACAAGAAGGAGAGAACAGTGCCAGGTTCTGGAAAAAGTAAAAGCTTCACAAGAAGATTAAAGCTGTGCAAATATGAGACACATTCATGGCCCAACCTCTACTAAGGCAGAGGGAAGTAATTCCGCACCTAGACTCTGCTGTGGCAGGTGTCAGCAGGAAAGCTGTTCTTAAACAACAGGGATCCAGAAAGTTTACCACCCACAACGCTTTCTGAAACTTACTCAACAATCTCCAACAAGAAGGAACATGACCCCCTCTTTTCAAATGTCCACAAAAATCCACAAATGCTCATCAAGGAAAATCTAAAGAAAATAAAAATACAGTCTAATAAAAATAAGCAGATATTAAAGATAGAAAAAGAAACATGCCCACAGATTCACAGTTTTTTGTTTTTATGTAAAAGAAAGTAGCATGGATGTATATCATCCTAAAATTTGAAAATATAAATGAAATGTACTGTGTTCTACAAAATAGAAATTACCAATACTGAATAATAAAATGAAAATTTTAATACAATGATGCCCAGGAAAATATGAAATGGTCTTGAAAGATATTCTTCGGAAGGCAGACTCAGATGTTTTAAAGGTGTATATCATCAGCCTTCAATATAAGACCTTCCTGTGATACACGAAATATTCCAGAGCTCAGAAGAAGCCAGAGATCTTCTGGATTCCTCTAGTAAGACTGGTGACATCCTGATGCCAAAACCAGGAACAACTGTGTGTGTGTGTGAGAGAGAGAGGGAGAGAGAGAGGACTGTAAATCAATCCCATTTAAAAAGATAAAGTAAGAGATTCTATGTGCCTGCGTTAAAGAAAAACTAAGCTGTTACATACAGCTATTATGGAAGACAGTATCAAAGCTCCTCAGCAAATTAAAAATAGAACTACCATGTAATGAGCAATCTTGTATATACAAGACAAATTAAAGCCAGATCTCAGAGAGATACCTGACCTTCCATGTTAACTGCAACACTATTCACAACAGCTGAGATACGGAAGCAACATAAGTGTCCATCAACAGATGAGTGGATAAAGAAAATGTGGTGTATAGGCGTGATGGAATACGACTCAGCCATAGAAAGGAGCGAGAGGCCGGGTGTGGTTGCTCAAGCCTGTAATCCCAGCACTTTGGGAGGCCGAGACGGGCGGATCACGAGGTCAGGAGATCGAGACCATCCTGGCTAACACAATGAAACCCTGTCTCTACTAAAAATACAAAAAATTAGCTGGGCGTGGTGGCGGGTGCCTATAGTCCCAGCTACTCGGGAGGCTGAGGCAAGAGAATGGCATGAACCCGGGAGGCAGAGCTTGCAGTGAACCGAGATCATGCCACTGCACTCCAGCCTGGGCGACAGAGCGAGACTCCGTCTCAAAAAAAAAAAAAAAAAAAAAAAAAAAAAGAAGGGAGGGAGATCCTGTCATTTGTGGCAGCATGGATGAACCTGCAGACACTATGCTAGGAGAAGTGACCCAGGCCACAGAAAGACAAATACTGCAGATCTCGCTTATATGTGGAATCTAAAAGAGCCAAGCTCAGCAAAGCAGAGAGTAGAGTGGGGGTTCACAGAGGCTGGGGGTGCAGGGAGTTTTCGTTTTTCATAACTCTTTAAATATCCTTTCAGCAATTATTAATATAGGTGTGCAAGAACTGTGTGCTTCATCCACTTTGATGTTGATGACAGGATACAGATTCAGCTGTGCAGGATGAGTCAGTTCTGGAAACCTCGTGTGCAGCACGGGGACAGTCGACCGTGACACAGAATGCAACGCAGTAACACTGAAATCTGCTAAGAGTCCATCTTAAATGTCTCATCACAAAATAAAGGTAACTGCATGGATGATGGACATGTGGGCATATTAATTAGCTTGACCGTGGTATTCATCACACAATGTGTACATGTCTCAAGATGTCACGTTGTACACCTTGAATTTATATAATTCTTATTTGTCAATTATATCTCAATAAGGCTGGGAAAAAGGGGATAATGAGCCATTATCAAGTAATGTATATCTTAGATCAAAAGTTACAAAGGGTATCATTAACTATACTCATAAAATAGAAGCAGAAAAGCCACTGGAGCTCACAGTAGATTAATACACACACATTCACACACACACACACACACACAGCACATGAACAAACTCACGCTTTCCTTAAAAGCCTGAGGCAAAATTCTTGGTAAACTAGAGTGAAAAAACACTGCATGCTTGAGACCAAGGCTGTGTCACGCACCAGCAAACACTGGCTTAGTGTGGAGCTGCGGGAGGTGCTTCTGTTAACTTTGGAAATAAGACCAGAGGCTGCTGTCATCGTGTCTCCAGCGTTGTGCTGGGCAGCCAGCCATGACGAAAGAGAGTCAAATAAAACAAAAGACGACGTTTTGGAAAAGAAGAATCCAAATGTGTGTCACTTGTAGAAGACCCAGCCGTGGGCCACCCTGCCCTGCAGACTCACATTCCCTCCCATCACCTCCCTCCCCCAGCAGGGCCATTTAATCTCTGCAGCTCAGCTCACTCAGGTCCCCAGAGTATCTGCTTGAGTTAAGAAATGATGTGATCTGGCCGGGTGCAGTGGCTCACACCTGTAATCCCAGCACTTTGGGAGACCAAAGCGGATGGATCACTTGAGGCCACAAGTTCGAGACCAGCCTGGCCAACATGGCCAAACCCCATCTCTACTGAAAATACAAAGAGAGAGAGAGAGAGAGAGAGAAAGAAAAAGAGAAAGAAAGAAAGAAAGAAAGAAAGAGAGAGAGAAGGAAGGAAAGGAGGAAGGGAGGAAGCTAGCTGGATGTCGTGGCCCACACCTGTTATCCCAGCTACTCGGGAGGCTAAGGCAGGAGAATCGCTTGAACCTGGGAAGCGGGGACTGCAGCACCACAGCACCCCAGCACCCCAGCACCCTAGCCTGGGTGACAGAGTGAGACTATGTATCAAAAAAAAAAAAGAAAAAGAGAGAGGAAAAAAAAAAAAAAAAAAAAAAAAAAAAAAGAAAAGAAAAAAGAAAAAAAAAGAAAAGAAAAGAAAAGAAAGACATTGGTTTGATCATTCGATTATCTGTGGAACTACTGTGGTGCCCATGAAAATTCCATGATCCAAAAAGACACGCCTCCACTGAGTGCAGGGTGTGGACTTAGATCGGCCACACTGAGAACCTGGAGGTGTTGTGGGCACAGCAATGACCGTGGAAAGACACTTTGGACAGTGATGGGTGGTTCAGACACCAGGAGAAGGGAGTGACAGAGGGCGTGGATCACAAATGGAAATAAAGAGATGAGGAAGCACCATGCCCATTCAACTAAGGAGGCTGCCAGAGACAGCGGTGGGAAAAGCAAAGCAAATTATCATACAGGCCCCAGGGCTTTTCCCAGAAGCCATGTCAGCCTTACCACATCCCCCTGGCTCAGGACCACCTCCCTCCCTGCCTCCCACTCAGGAAGCACACACTCTTCTGGGAGCTGTGTAACGGAACAGAGCCATTTATGGCCGCGAGGGAAAGCAGCGAGAGCTCCTGGTTGTTGGGTTCACTGCTGGCCAGCTCTCCTCTTTCAAGGTGACTTATCTTCTTAGCATTTCTGCATCTGTCAAAATGGGCTGCAGAGTCCCCTCACACTGTGGCTGATGTGGAGACTGCACTGCACTGTGCGTGTGTGTAGCACACCCACTAATACAAAGTCATCCTAGCCTTCCTGGCTTTCCTGTCATTTCCTGAAAGGAGCATCGAGTCCTTCAGTCCCAGAAAGTGGGTTAAGGCTACAGTTCTTCCAGAACCTCTACTAATCACTGAAAGGATATTCAAAGAGTTATAAAAAATAAAATCCAAATTGTCTAAGAGAAAGGGAGGCTCTTTAAAATCCTTTATATATTTGTAGAAAAGAGAAACAGATGGAAACAAATTAGGATGTAAACTGGATCGGGACCCCAATGCCCTAGAATAAAATAGTCTTTTACTCAGAAAATCAAATGAACTGCCACCAATGAGCAGAGCTTGACTGATGTCCAGTGAAATGAGGGGAAAACGTTTAAATGCTCAACGTAACATCATTACAGTGAGCCAAACATGTGTTTCATTCATCATGAGACAAAATCAAAGTCACAAAAGGAAAGACCTCGAGAGATAACAGCTATTTTTAAGAGTGCAAGACGCTTCCTGAGTCTCCACATTGAAAGGCTCAATGAATTCTAACCACAGAAAGTAAAATAATGCATACTCATAGAAACAAAACAAGAATAAAAAGAAAACCAAATTGTCCCAGAAAGTTAAAAAAAAAAAAAAATGGAGAGAGAGAGGCAAACTATAAAAAACGACAAATAACCAGCCTCAGTCTTCCATCAGCAACACTGGACACCACAGAAAAATGGTGACACGGGTTCATCATTTTGAGAAAACAGATTTTTTTTATTATTATTTATAATAATAACTCTGATTTAAAACTAGAATTATATACCCAGCTAAACTATCATATACGTGTGAGGGTAAAGTTGAGTACATTTTTAGGCAAGAAAGAAATCTTTTTATTTTTTATTTTTTTTTGAGATGGAGTCTTGCTCTGTCACCCAGGCTGGAGTGCAGTGGCATGATCTCGGCTCACTGCAAGCTCTGCCTCCCGGATTCATACCATTCTCGTGCCTCAGCCTCCTGAGTAGCTGGGACTACAGGCGCCCATCACCACACCCAGCTAATTTTTTTGTATTTTTAGCAGAGACGGGGTTTTACCGTGTTAGCTAGGATGGTCTCGACCTCCTGACCTCATGATCCGCCCGCCTCGGCCTCCCAAAGTGCTGGAATTACAGGTGTGAGCCACCGTGCCCAGCCGGGCAAGAAAGAAATTTTAAAATGTATGTCCTAAAATCACCATATGTGAAAAAATACTTGATCTGTCACCATGATGAAATAAACATGGACAAAACCCAGAGTGCAGTTTCAAATAAAACAGAGAGGCCTTTGAGGGTGGCATGGAAGAGTTGAAGAGACAAAGGTAAAACGGGGATCCACCAGATACCAACTCTTCCCCTTATGAGGCATGAGGGGTTGAGGGGAGGGCCACTTAGCTTCGTCTTACCCTCTGTGCCAGTTGCGTTTTATAAGAAATGCATATTTTTCTACATATTTATATTTTAATATGCTAAAAGTAATAAAATATATCCCATCAGTCCAAACACAGGATAGGTGAAACTAGAATTCCTCCCTTTAGAGAAGTCTTCATCTCTAAAACCTCAACTCAACAAAGCTTTCTTGAAATATTTTCCATCACATTTCTGGGGCCAAAATAAAAGCTGATGAAGAAACAGAGCCCTGCAACATACACACAAGTTTAATGAGGGGAAAACAAAGAGATAAACCAGCACGAATGACGCATCTCCAGCCACCAGCTCTAAACACCAACAAGGAAGAGAAGCTTCTGGAGCCTCCTGTCAGGACAACACACGCCAGGGAGGGATTTAAAAGCCCCACAGCCCTGAGCAGCTCACTCACTCGTTCACTCACTCCCACAGTCACTCACTCACACCTCCCCCAGCTCACGTCCTCCCACCCCAGCATGGCCGCGTCCACCATGTCCGTCTGCTCCAGCGCTTGCTCCGACTCCTGGCAGGTGGATGACTGCGCAGAGAGCTGCTGCGAGCCCCCCTGCTGTGCCCCCAGCTGCTGCGCCCCGGCCCCCTGCCTGACCCTGGTCTGCACCCCAGTGAGCTGCGTGTCCAGCCCCTGCTGCCAGGCGGCCTGTGAGCCCAGCCCCTGCCAATCAGGCTGCACCAGCTCCTGCACGCCCTCGTGCTGCCAGCAGTCCAGCTGTCAGCCGGCTTGCTGCACCT
The DNA here is from genome assembly GCF_002776525.5 of Piliocolobus tephrosceles. NCBI lineage: Eukaryota > Metazoa > Chordata > Mammalia > Primates > Cercopithecidae > Piliocolobus > Piliocolobus tephrosceles. Next base: position 34,758,974 of record NC_045452.1, read on the forward strand.
CCTCCCCCTGCCAGCAATCCTGTTGTGTGCCTGTCTGCTGCAAGCCTGTGTGCTGTGTGCCCACCTGCTCTGGGGATTCCTCTTCATGCTGCCAGCAGTCTAGCTGCCAGCCGGCTTGCTGCACCTCCTCCCCGTGTCAACAGTCCTCCTGTGTGCCCGTCTGCTGCAAGCCTGTCTGCTCCAAGTCCGTCTGCTGTGTGCCTGTCTGCTCTGGGGCTTCCACTTCATGCTGCCAGCAGTCTAGCTGCCAGCCGGCTTGCTGTACCTCTTCCCCGTGCCAGCAGTCCTGCTGTGTGCCTGTCTGCTGTGTGCCTGTCTGCTGCAAGCCTGTCTGCTGTGTGCCCACCTGTTCTGGGGATTTCTCTTCATGCTGCCAGCAGTCTAGCTGCCAGTCAGCTTGCTGTCCCTCCTCCCCATGTCAACAGTCCTCCTGTGTGCCTGTCTGCGGCAAGTCTGTCTGCTGCAAGTCCGTCTGCTGTGTGCCCGTCTGCTCTGGGGCTTCCACTTCATGCTGCCAGCAGTCTCGCTGCCAACCGGCTTGCTGCACCACCTCCTGCTGCAGACCCTCCTCCTCTGTGTCGCTCCTCTGCCGCCCTGTATGCAGGTCCACCTGCTGCGTGCCCGTCTCCTCCTGCTGCGCCCCCGCCTCCTCCTGCCAGACCAGCTGCTGCCGCCCGGCCTCCTGCGTGTCCCTCCTCTGCCGCCCCGTGTGCTCCCGCCCGGCCTGCTGAGGGCTCGGCTCGGGCCAGGAGTCCAGTTGCTGATGGGCACATCCCCCTGGGCCAACTGGTCCTGACTCGGGTTAGAGGTGGCCCCCACCTGGGACGGGGCCCCTATGTGCTGAGGTGACCTCCCCTCCTTGCTCCCAGGAGCCCCCATCCACGCAGCTTCCCAGCTCTTGCCTCATAGCAGGTGCCCACCTGCCTGCTGGGTCCCCTGTCCTCCCTCCCAGCTTTTCTGCCTCGGGTCACTTTGCCTTGACTTGAACATGTCAGCACCTCTTCCTGCTCCCAAATAAACTCCCCTTGGTCACCTGATTCTCTTTTCCTGTTGTGCTCCTGGGGACACACAGTTTTGAGCTGACATTGGTCTCCTCCAGCCATGACTGTTTCTAGGAATGAGCGACTTAACCTAGAGGTCACAGGGGACAGTGGCCTAACTCCTCCAGGGAGGTCACCAGGTGGGACTCACGGTCACACCCAGGAAGGCTCAGTCCTGGCTCAGCCCCCATGCCTGGGTTTTCCCGAGCCTGGTCATTCGCTGCCGTGTCCTGGGCTGTGGGGCTCTCCGGACCCCAGGACCTTTCCACCCACTGTCCCACCTGGGAGAGCCCACCCTGCGGGGTCACCTGCCGGGAAGCTGGTTTGGGGTCCAGGCACTGCAGCCTCCGGGCCTGGTCACTCTCTCTGTGCCACCTGCCCCAGGGTTCTGCCGGTTTAGCAGCGATGCGAGGGGAGAGTGAGGGGCTGCTGCACATGCGTAGGAGACAAGGGGCTTGATGGGGACAAAAGCATCATGGAGTGGGTGGATGGACGCACGTGATTCCCCGAAACCGGCACTGCCCCAGGTCCTCCTCTGGGGTCACCAGGTTCCACTTGGGCTTTCAGGACCCGGAGTTCGCACCTGTAGGGCCGTGCGTCAGGCCCCTCTGAGGTGAGGTTGACATGGGCGACACTGGAGGGCACAGGTGGACGAGGCCCTGCTGAGACCTTGGGGATTTTCCAGGGGGCATGGCCTTCCAGGGGCTGCGGTGGTGGCTGGAACGGTTTTAGTAAGTAGGCAACTGTCCTCAAAGACTAAATTTTCACTTCCCCTCCCTGCAAGGCCATCTCAGGGCCAAGGCGCGGCTGTTCCCCTGTGAGTCCCCCTCTCATTCCAGGGGCCTGTGTCCGAGGCCAGAGCCCACAAAGGGAGCCCCTGCCACCCGTGAGGCCTCAGCCTCTGTCCCCTAATCCCTAGCACCCTCGCCGACGCTGCGTCTACCCCACGGTTTTCTGGAAGAGTTTGGATTAGATTGGTTTTATTTCTCCCCTAAATGCTTGGTAGAATTCGATAGCAAAGCCATTTGGGATTGGCATTTTCTTTTTGGGAAGGGTTTTAATTATGAAGCCAATCTCGTCAATTGATAAAGGACTATTCAGATTTTCTATTTCTTCTTGTATCCCTTTTCATAAATTATACATTTGCAGTCATTTGCCTATTTCATCTAAGCTGTTGAATGTATTGACAGAGTTGTTTGCATTATTTCTTTGGTTTCCTTTAAGTATCTCCAGATTCTGTAGTGGCAACGTTTTATTCATTCCTAATGTATTAGTTCATTTTCAGGCTGCTAATAAAGACATATCCAAGACTGGGCAATTTACAAAAGAAGGAGGTTTAATGGACTCACAGTTCCACATGGCCGGGGAGGCCTCACAATCATGGTGGACGGTGAAAGGCACAATTCACATGGTGGCAGACAGGAGAAGAGAGCTTGTTAAGGGAAACTCCCCTGTATAAAACCATCAGCTCTCGTGAGACTTACTCACTATCATGAGAACGGCACAGGAAAGACCCACCCCCGCGATTCAGTTACCTCTCACCAGGTCCCTCCCACAACATGTGAGAATTCAAGACCAGATGTGGGTGAGGACGCAGCCAAACCATAACACCTAATATTGGTAATGTATTTGTTCTCTTGTTTTATAATGATCAGTAAAGTTAGAAATTTGCCAATTTCATTGGTCTATTAAAAAAAACTAGGTTTGGTTTTATTTATTTCCCTGTTGGTCCACTTATTTGGTAGGTGATACGGTGGATGCGTGTCCCCTCCAAATCTCATGTTGAACCGTGATCCTGTGTTGGAGGCAGGGCCTGGTGGGAGGTGACTGGGTCATGGGGATGGCTCCCTCATGAGAGGCTTGGTGTCACCCCCACAATAATGAGTGAAGTCTTGCTCTGTTACTTCATGGAGAGCTGGTTGTTCACAAGAGCCTAGCACTCCTCCTCTCTGTCTCTCTTACTCTTCTCACGCCATGTGATGCCTGCTCCCCGTCTACCTTCCACCATGAGTAAAGTATCCTGAGTCAGCAGAAGCTGAGCAGGTGCCATGCTTGTACAGCCTGTAGAACCAGGAGCCAGATAGCAATGGGCCTTTCCTTATACAGTGCCCAGTCTCAGATATTCCTTTAAAGCAGTGCAAAATGGACAAACACAGTGGAGTTTTAAAATTCTTGATTATTTTATTATTTTTAGTTATTTTGGGAGTCAACATATGCTTCTTTAGCTTCTTAAGCTGGAAGCTCAGATACTTGATTTTAGGCCTTCTTCTCTAATAAAGCAAATTACTATGCATTTTCCTCTACATGCTTTGTTGGCTGCATCCCACAAGTATTGATATGTGGTGATTTCATTTTGATTTTATTCCAGATATAATTTCCATTGTGATTTATATTTTTACTCATAGGTCTTAAAGAGTGTTATTTAATTTCCAAGTATGTGGCAGTTTTCTAAATGTCTTTCTGTTAATGATTTCCAATTCTGTGTGGTCAAGCAGCACACTCGGCCCTCCTGTCATTTCATCCCTCCTGAGGACGCTGAGACTTGCTCTCAGGTCTCTCCGGTGGTTTATGTTGGTGGATGTTCCATGTGCACTTTAAACAACGTGTATCCCACTGTTGTTGGATGGGATATTGTATAAATATCCCCTAAGCCAGCTTGTTTTATAGTGGTTTCTCAACTTTTCTGTACACCTCCTAGAAAACTACTTTCTGAAGACAGAGTGAGGTTTGGTAAAGACACAGAGGACCTCGACCAGCAGTGTTCTCAGCTCACGGGAAGGGAAATAGCACTGTAGTTTAATGAAGACTCTTCCACAGAATCCCCCTTCTCTGGAGTTATTTTTAACTATCTGGTTCCATGGGTTACAATCAACACATTGAGTTGTGTTGCTGAAAACCATGGGCACGTTCACCTATGAGGTTTGCACCCTCACCCACCCTGGCACATCCGTGTGTTCACCCATGAGGTGCCCACTCTCACCTACCCTGGCGCATCCATGTGTGTGTTCACGCATGAGGTTTGCACCCTCACCCACCCTGGAACACCTGTGTGTCTGTTAACCTGTGAGTTGCCCACTCTCACCTGCCCTGGGATATCCGTGTGTCTGTTCACCCATGAGTTGTGCCCACCCTCACCCACCCTGGCACATCTGTGTGTCTGTT
>NC_045452.1:34763185-34781716 GCF_002776525.5 Piliocolobus tephrosceles
TCACCCACCCTGGCACATCTGTGTGTCTGTTCACCCGTGAGTTGTGCACTCCCTTCCACCCCGGGACTGTGACTGCATGTGGCCAGTGCTCTGGGTCTGTCCTCACAACTCCACCTCCACTGCAGCTGAGTTCCCGGGCCACTCTCTGAAACCTGTGCAAGGAAATTCTTTCTGATCTTATCATCATTGCTTTATGAATGTGTTTTGTAATTGTTGGAATAGTTGGCACTTCTTCCAGTGGTTATAACACATCATTATGGCCGGGCGTGGTGGCTCAAGCCTGTAATCCCAGCACTTTGGGAGGCCGAGACGGGCGGATCACGAGGTCAGGAGATCGAGACCATCCTGGCTAACATGGTGAAACCCTGTCTCTACTAAAAAATACAAAAAACTAGCCGGGCGAGATGGCGGGCGCCTGTAGTCCCAGCTACTCGGGAGGCTGAGGCAGGAGAATGGCGTGAACCCGGGAGGCGGAGCTTGCAGTGAGCTGAGATCCGGCCACTGCACTCCAGCCCGGGCAACAGAGCGAGACTCTGTCTCAAAAAAAAAAAAAAAAAACATCATTATTCCAAATATAATTTTAAAAGACTTCTTAAAATGTCTAAAACTCCTCAGCCCATCCTGCTCTGGCCAGTCTGCTGGCCCTGGGCTCACTGTGGTTACACGTGCTGTCTGTCATTCTTGCCACTCCATTTGGAAACCTGAAAGAGGGAGTCCTACTTCTCTGACCTTAGAGAGGCTGGAGGGTCAAGGAGATGATTCTGCTCACACGGTGTGGAAGCGACAGAGACCCGATTCCAGTCGCCAGCCTATGTTCCTCCCACCATGCCAGTGATGTCTGCACAGGGCCCAAGAGGATTTTAGGCAATGTCGATGAAGATCACTGATTTTGAAGCTGGGGGGCATTTGGATACGCTCTGGGCAAGCATGGCGCTAGAAGACGCCATTCATATTTGACAGGTATTGTGCAGAAGAAGGAGAATTTAAAAAGCAAATCAGCAAAAAGAACTATGACATGACAAACAACACAGGAGGGTTAGGGACAAACCCAAGGGCCTGAAAAGGCTCTGCCCTTCCCATGTCCGTCTAGCCTGGACCCCTGGAAGCCACACACCCATGGGCACAGGAGAACACTCAGAGGACTGAAGGACAGCAGAGGGTTGTGCACAAAGGAGAAAACCATGGCCATGAGTTCCAGCCAAGGCATCGATCAATACACCTGGATGCCAGCGCCATTGCAGTCTCAGGGCCTTTATTGGTCAGTTTGAGGGCCTCCAAAGAAGGCTCTGGGGCTCTGAGCCAGGAGGACAGAGACCTCACGGGTCAAGGCTGAGCTGATCCTCACGAGAAGTGGGAGATATGGAGGGGAGGCCACTGCCATGGGAACTTTCTAGAAGCATCCCCCCCAAAAGGGCTGCAGCATTGAGTATAGACATTCAGTTCTTTCATTGTCCAGCTCAATAGCAGACACCGGGAAATGGTCAAAGTGCAGGAGCAATTCAGGACGTGACTATCAGCTTCCAGGTGGGAGCTGAGCCTGGCTGGCACTGGGGGGCGTGTGCATCAGCAGCTGGGCTTCTGAGCTGAGCACACAGGGCTGCAGAAGAGGGACACACAGGAGGCTGGGCAGCAGCAGCTGGGCTGGCAGGAGGAGGTGGTGGCACAGCAGGAGGGGACGGGCACACAGCAGGCAGGCCTGCACACAGGGCGGCAGAGGAGGGACACGGAGGAGGAAGGTCTGCAGCAGGAGGTGGTACAGCAAGCCGGCTGGCAGCTAGACTGCTGGCAGCATGAAGTGGAAGCCCCAGAGCAAACAGGCACGCAGCTCACAGGCGTGCAGCTCACAGGCTTGCAGCAGACGGGCACGCAGCAGCCCTGCTGGCTTTGGGAGGAGGTGCAGCAAGCTGGCTGGCAGCTAGACTGCTGGCAGCACAGAGAGGAAGCCCCAGAGCAGATGGGCACACAGCAAACAGGCTTGCAGCAGATGGGCATGCAGCAGGCCTGCTGGCAGGAGGAGGAGGTGCAGCAGGCTGGCTGGCAGCTAGACTGCTGGCAGCATGAAGAGGAATCCTCAGAGCAGGTGGGCACACAGCACACAGGCTTGTAGCAGACGGGCACACAGCAGACCTGCTGGCAGGAGGAGGAGGTGCAGCAAGCCGGCTGGCAGCTAGACTGCTGGCAGCACGAGGGCGTGCAGGAGCTGGTGCAGCCTGATTGGCAGGGGCTGGACTCACAGGCCACCTGGTAGCAGGGGCTGGACACACAGCTCACTGGGGTGCAGACCAGGGTCAGGCAGGGGGCCGGGGCGCAGCAGCTGGAGGCGCAGCAGGGGGGCTCACAGCAGCTCTCTGGGTAGTCATCCACCTGCCAGGAGTCAGAGCAAGAGTCACGGGAACCAGGAAGGCAGATGCGGCTGCTGTAGCTCAGGTCGCTGGAGCAGACGGACATGGTGGACGCTGCAGTGCTGGGGGTTGGGCTGGGCGAGATGGGAGGGAGTGGGTGAGGGAGTGAGTGAGGTGCTTGGGTTCTGGGGCTTTTATACTCCTCCCTGGCGCGTGTCGTCCAGACGGGAGGCCCAGCAAGCCCTCCCTTCCTTGTTGGGGTGTACAGCCAGCTCCAGGAGAATAAACAGTAGCTGTGTTTTTGTTTCCCAAGAGCTGTCGCTCAGTTTACAAAACTTGGAATTGGCCTGGGGCACGTGTGTGTTTTAGACTCAGGAGGAAGAGCCGAGGTGCAGGTCAGGCTATGCTGCTTTGCTCCCCAGGCTCCCGTGGAGGGTGGCGTGGTCTGGGTGTGTGCCGGGCTATGGGGAGCGGGTGCCTGCGGGTGGCTCCGCTGGGCCTTGGGTTTCTAGGCTGCTGAACAAGATCATGTGCCTCTGTGATTCAAAGGTGAGGGAGAGGTTCGTTTGGGTTCTAAATAAAGATAACGTGAGTCATGATTTGTATGCAGTAATGTATTCCTTTCCTTGGGCTGCCGTGACAAACAGTACCACAAACTGGCTGGTCACACAACGGAAATTCCGTGTCTCATGGTTTTGGAGGCCAGAGGTCTGAGATCGAGGTGTGGACAGCGTGGGTTCCTTCCGAGGCTGCAGGGGGCGCTGTCTCACCCCACTCCCCTCACTCCTGTGGGCTGCTGCTATCTTTGGGGTCCTTGGCTTACAGTGGGCTCAGCTGAGCTCCACCTTTATCTTCACACAGCTTCTCCGTGTGTGTGTGTTCAAATCTCCCCTTTTTATAAGGACACAAAGCATATTGCATATTGCAGTAGGGCCCATCCTAATAGCCTCCTCTTAACTTGGTCACCTACAAAGACCCTATTTCCGTATAGGGTCACATTCAATGTACCAGGGGTCAGGACTTCGGCACCTTTTGAGGGACACAATTCAATCCACAGCAAGCAGACACCATGGCAGAACCTGGGATGAGGAGGTGGGCACAGCAGGAGCCTTTCTCGCGGACTCGGGTCTGGGGCAGGTGGAGCATGGAGGGGCGGCGAGGGTAGCACGGGACAGCAGGTGCCCAGCACCGGGCACTCGGCAGCCTTTGCTTGTGAGGTGTGGCTTGACCTCATGGAATGGTTTTAGGGATTAGTGGTTGAAAAGCGGAGTTTGCATCACCCTTCACCAGCTTCCCGACGCCACCGCAGGTCAGTTCCCAGCTCTGAGAAAGCGGTGCTGGTCTGTTTCTTCTCACCCAGGACAGGCTTTAAGCAGGTGCACCGGCTTCCCGCGGGCCCCACTCTGGACCGCACATGGCGCTGGCTGAAAGGTCTCCTCAGCTGCTCTGGTTTGTGACTGTCGCCCAGTCTCTCCTGGGCCTCAGCGACCTTGACTGGTTGGGTGTTTTGTAGAACGCCCCTCTGTGTGGACTTGCCTGAGGTTTCCTCGTGGTCACAGCGGTCATCGCGTTGGGGGGGAATCCCACAGGAGCAGTGCCCGTGGGGCACAGAGGTGACACGGCCACGTCCCATCCCTCGCGGTGCCGCCATTTCCCTCTGTAATGGATCATGTCTGAGACTTGGCAGCTGTCCTGCATCTGCCCAGGCGTTTGCCCGGTAGTGTTGGCGCCCTCCAGGAGCCTGGCCCGTGCAGCCCCTGTGGGGCACCGTTGAGGGTTCTCCTCCCTGCCCTGCTCCTTCCACACTTGCTAACTGAAATTCTCCCGGGAGGAGGAGCTGTCCTGCTCTTCTGTATGTCTGTTTGCTTCCTTATTTATTTACCTAGGTGTGGACTAAAGAATATTGATCTATTACTTGAGTTACAGTCCAATATCATCACTATGTATTTTGCGGTTGCAGTGGTTCCAACGTTGGCCCTCAAGTTCTTTCATTTTGGCCCTGGTGCCCTTTCAACACGCTGTCCTGCTCTGACCTTTCTTTTTGTTTTTTGTTTTTTGTTTTTTGTTTTTGTTTTTGTTTTTGAGACGGAGTCTCGCTCTGCCACCCAGGCTGGAGTGCAGTGGCCGCATCTCAGCTCACTGCAAGCTCCGCCTCCTGGGTTCACGCCATTCTCCTTCCTCAGCCTCCCGAGTAGCTGGGACTACAGGTGCCGCCACCACGCCCGGCTAATTTTTTGTATTTTTAGTAGAGACGGGATTTCACCGTGTTAGCCAGGATAGTCTCGATCTCCTGACCTTGTGATCCGCCCGCCTCGGCCTCCCAAAGCACTGGGATTACAGATGTGAGCCACTGCGCCCAGCCCCTCTGTGACCTTTCTTACTTTTGGGTTCAAGTTCATCTCAGATTTGCCCTGTTTCATCCGTGGAATCAGATGCTTCTCCAGGAAACCCTGCTCTTGGTGGACCAAGGCACTTAGACACCAAGATCTGGAGCAAGGTGTGCTCACACCACTGGGGTGTTGTTTCCCAGCCCTCCCAGCAGACAGAGCAAGGAGGCTGGCACGTGCACTAACACCCCCTGATCTTAGAGGGAGGGGTTTCCCCACTAAGAATCATGTTGGCGCTGGTTTTTCCAGACTAGTGTTATCTGGTTTGAAAAGTTCCCTTCTAGGCTGGGTGTGGTGACTCATGCCTGTAATTCCAGCACTTTGGGAGGCCAAGGCAGGGGGATCATTTGAGGCCAGGAGTTTGAGATCAGCCCGGGCAACACAGCCAGGCCCCATCTCTACAATGTATTGTCTTTTTTACATGTTGCTGGATTTTATTTGCTAACATTTTATTGAGGATTTTTGTGTCTACATTTATGGGGGTGGTTGGTCTCTAGTTTTCTCTTATTCCAATGCCTTTGCCTGGTTTGGTGACACTGCCTTCATGAAAGAGTTGGTGAGTGCTTTCTCCTCTTCTATCTTCTAAAAGAGATGATGTAGAATTGACATTTTTCTTCTTTAAAGGACTGGTAGTATTTTCCAGGAAATTGTAGTTTTTCTGTGTTGGAAGGTGTCCTTTATTAGATACTGGACCTCCGAGTTATCTTTTCTTCTTTAATGAGTTCTGGTATTTGCGCCTATGAAGGAATTGGTCCACGTTATCTGAGGTTTTGAATAGATACATGTGGTGTTGTTTATGGAGTTCCCTTATCAGCCTTTTAATTTCCAACAATTGTTTAGCAATATCCCCTTTTGTTTTCCATATTGTTTATCAATTTGATTGATCTCAAAGAACCAGCTTGGGTTTAATCAATTTCCTCTATTTTCCTTTTGTTTTCAATTGCACGGACTCCTGCCCCAACCTTCCCTTTGCTTACTGTGCGTTCCATTTCCTTGTCTTTCTCTAGTTTCTCAAGGCAAAGCTCCTATGTTGGATTCAATACCTTCCTTCTTTTCAAAGCAGCACTCGGCCCCCTCCTTCTCCATCCTCGGTGGCTGTACCCGGCCTGTGCCTGAGGCCATGAATGAGCTAATCTCTGCAGTCCCTTCTGAAATTTCATAATTCCTGGCTTCTAGACCCATGTCTCACAGATGATAGAGCCAAGGAGGATGCCCCACAAGGTGGCTGTGAGGGCGGGTCAACCTCCAGAGGCCCCCACCCAGCACTGCTGAGGCTGTGTTGGGGACTCATCTGCCCTTGGGTTTCCACTCCCAGGAGGCTGAGAGGCACACAAGAAACCTGGCTGGACTGCAAGCGTGGGGTTGGGAGCCAGGGAGAGGCTATTTTAATTAAACAGTGGAGGGATAGGCTCTTGCTGGGATGGGCAGGATTCTGTTTCCTGATTGCCAAAGCCCAGCGAGCGATGGGCTGACTGTCTATCCCGGGGCTCAGCAGGGCAGAGGCTCATCCTGCGTGCGGGGCAGGACACCTTCTAGATGGTGGCCCCCATGTTTCCTCAATGAGGAGGTGGCCCCTGGTTGTGCTCCAGCTAAACCCCCGGGGGTGAGCCCAGCGCCAGGCAGTGCTATGCAGCAGGGTCTCTCTGAGACTGGGGGGAGGGGGCTGTAGGGTGCATGGGGTTTAGTTAGAGACCCGTTCTCTCCAGGGGACCCAGGACACCACGCCACAGAATGTGGAGTCTCATCCCCCACCCCCGCCAGCCTGAGGCTTGGGCCAGCATCAGAGCCCTGAGGCACAGAATCCCTTCACACCAAGATGCCAGAATGCTCCCAGAGTCAGCCTGGGACCCCCCAGACACACACAGTGGCCTCCCTCGGGGGTGGTCCCTGTACAAAGACCTCTCTACACACAGTGTCCACTGTTGTTGTCCCTATGTCGTGGCATGTTATATAGCACAGGGTCTTTCCAGGAAGCGGCAGAGCCTCCTCACACTCTTTTGTTTAATTGCATAAATAGTAACAATAATAATTCATTCTCCTGTCCTAAAGCAGGCCACCCTCTCTTCACAGTGCTCCCCCCATCTGCGTGTCCCCACACTCTCCGGTACTGTGGGTCACACCTCCCACCACAGGACCCTCTGCGTCCTTTCCATCCTTGGCCCATGGTGTGTCCTGCCACATCTTCCCACTCTGTGCCTGGCCCAGGCCCAGGCAGCATCCTGCAGCCAGGATGCTCACGGCCGCTTTGCTGGCTGTTCTTGCACTGCACGTCTGGGTCACATCCGGTTTTTCTAACAAGAAGTGCCCTTCACACCCTGTGTGCGGACGAGGATGCTTTTCTAGGTATGCTCTTCTGCAGACCTGCTCCATCCCAGGTGCTCACACTCTCTGGAGGACACAGAGGACCCGAGTGTCACTGCAGCTGTGGTACTGCGAGCACAGGGCGGTGCAAGGAAGGGCTGCCTCCTCCTGGCCTGGACTGGAGTCCTGCTCTCCAGCTGCTCACTGGGGCCCCGCCACACGCAGACAGGTGCGGGAAGGCCTCTGCTGGAGATCTTTGACCAAAGCACTTCCAGGACCTTCACAGGAAAGCCATGACATTCCCTGTGCAATGCCAGCCAGGACGGGCACGTGGGGGAAGATGAACCTAGAGGGCTGAGTGCCAGAGCGGACTGACCCGACACCCCCATGCCAGGCTGAGGCAGAAGGCCCCTCAGCAAGACTCACAGACCAAGGGAGACAGTTCCAGGAACACCTGCTTCATTCAGCCACGCCCTGGCATTTACCCAGGCTGGGGCCAGCTGCAGTGGCCGGGCCGAGGAGGGTCCAGGCATCAGCCTCAGACTCTGCTCCCAGCCACTCAGCCTGGGCCAGGGATCTGGTCTGCAGGCCTCTGCTAGCCCCAAACGCCCTCCGCGCTCCCCGTTTTCCTCCCTGTCACCCGGCCTCACAGGAGGCCAGGCCAGCCCATCAATTACGTTCCCACCAACTTTGAACTGTGAATCCCAGGTTCCCCAGGAGCTTATCCGCTCCCCCGGCATGCCCAGAGGGGGATGAGGGGAAGGCACCGCCAGCTCCATGGCAGCTCCAGTCTCCCATAGCGCCCGAGGGCAGCGCAGGGAACCAAGGAAGGCCAGCAGACAGGAGCCTGGGCCTGCTGGTCTCATTCCCAGCCGCTTCCTGCGTTTCCTTTGGGGTCCCCATGGCTGCGGTGGGGCCATGCCTTCCTTCCTTCGTCCTGCACAGCTCACCCTGCACAGTGCCGACTTGAAAACAGCAGCCATGGGTGGAATGTCACCTGCAGCTCAGAGGCAGCCGTGCAAGATCCCCCAGGAGAGGAGTGGGGGAGGCCACACGGGCACGCCTCATGGTGCCTCTGTTTCCTCGCCACTGAAACAGAGATAACCGTGGTTCACAGCTCACAGGGGCTGCAGTGCTGTGTAAAGAGCCGGCCACGCTAATGCCCCATACATGTGGCTGTCATGGGTATCCACTTTTGGGGGTGTCCTGGCCTAATCTACCTGTGATTTCTTTGCCACAGACCTGCGCCCCCTGGACATCCTGGCGGAGGTGGTCCCTTCTGATGGCACCACAAGCGGGATCAGGATAGTTCAGGTTCACGGTGCCCGGGGACTCCAGCTCTCGGCAGCCGCCCCCCACGTCATGAGCTTCCCTGCATCCAGGATTTTCTCCCAGTGTGACCTCTTCCCTGAAGAATTTTCCATCGTTGTAACCTTGAGAGTTCCCAGTCTTCCACCCAAGGTCAGTGGCACTTTCTGCGCTTCGTGTTAGAATAGCGTGATTTTCCCTCGTGAGGTTCCCAGTTCCAACGCGTGCGCAGGTTGAGGGGCGGCATTTGTCAAGGACTCTCTGGGTTTCTCTGGGATCAAGAGTGGCTTGCCTTGCTAGGTAGTGAGGTCCCTGTCACTGGCAGTATGTGAGAGTCTGTGTGACCATTTGCTAGGGGTTTGCACAGCCAGTTCCTGCAATTGAGGGTCTAGTGCTCAGAGTTTTTACGTTGACATCCTTTAGCAGGAAGCGCTAACAATAAAATCACATCTAAAAAGGTACACTTTGTAGACCCATTTATCTAACACCTGAAGCGCTATCAATCCCAAATCTAACAGGTAAGCCCCATTCCATCCTCTGCCTACTAGTTTGGAAGGTGAAGACAATGTTTGTCTCTGTCCCCTCCCCACGGTTTCTGGGACAGTGCCCGTCATATCTGTGCAGCACATCCTTCTGAAGTAAATAAAAATGAATTTGCATTTCCAATTCCGCATCATTGATTAAGAAAGGAAAAGCCCTTCTTCCGGCGGTGACTGCTCTGGCCATGCGATATTCCATTGAGTGCGACTCCGTGCTGGTCTCTGCATATGCACCCATCCTCTCTCCTCTTCCTTCTAACCTGCTGCAAACCCCAACCACTGAGTTCTCAGTGTCAATATTTTCCAGTTCCCTAACTTCCATTTTTTAATATAACTTCCAATGTTCAGGTTAAAGTCTTCACCTTCTTAGCTATTTCTTGAGCGTGGCTCCGATATTCATTATGTGGACAACTCCAATACGTGGGCCACCTAAAAGACTGGTTCTGTTTTCTGCTTTATCTTTTTACTTTCTGTCATGCACCATACTTTTAAAATTTTATTTATTTATTTTGAGACTGAGTCTTGCTCTGTAACCCAGGCTAGAGTTCAGTGGCACAATCATGGCTCACTGCAGCTACCTCAAGCTACCCTCTCACCTCAGCCTCCAAGCAGCTGGAACCACAGGTGTGTGCCACTACTCCCGGCGAATTAAAAAAAAAAAAAAATTGTGTAGAGATGGGATCTCACTATATTGCCCAGGTTGGTCTCGATCCTCCTGCCTCAGTCCCCCAAAGTGCTGGGATTATAGGTGTGATCCCCCGTGCCCAACCATGCCTCGGACTTTTTAATAGCTCTATTGAGATGTAATTCACGTGCCCTACAATTCACCCATTTAAAGTGTACAATTTGATGGTTTTTGGTAGATTTCACAGATACGTACGAGCAATTTTAGGACACGTTCCTCACTTCAGAGGAGGCCCGTACGTTAAATATCACCCTGGACCCTGCATCAGCCCAGCGCTAAGCACGGACTACACTCCTTTCTGTCTCTAGAGATTTGCCTCTCCTGCACGTTCCTTGTAAAGGGAATCGTAGGGTGTATTTCTTTTGTGACTGGCTTCTTTTGCTTAGAATGTCTTCAAGGTTTATCCATGCTGCGGCTTGTGTCAGCACTTCATTCCTTCTTACAGTCCAATAATACTCCATGGTATGGGCCTGCCACAATGAGATTATCCTTTTCTCAGCTGGTGGACGTGTGGATTGCTTCCACCGTTTGGCTGTTAAGAATAACGTTACTACAGGCATTCATGCATTCCTGTGTGCACTTTCGTGTGGACATATGTTTTCATTTCTCCTGTGGATGCACTTAGGAGTGGATGCCTGCATCCTGTGGTTAACTTTTCGAGGAACTACCAGCCCGTTTACCAGACTTGCTGGCAGCATTTTACATTCCTGCCAGCAGTATGCAATAGTTGTGATTTCTCCACAGTCTTGCCAACACTTGTCATCTGACTTTTTGGCTATAGCCATCCTCAAGGTCATGAAGTGGTGTCTGATTATGGTTTTGAGGTACAATTCCCTGGTGAACAGTGGTGTTGAGCATTTCTCATGTGTGTACTGGCCATTTGTGCATCTTCCTTGGAGAAATGTTCATTTAAATTTTTTGCCCAGCTTTTCATGGATTAATGGACTTCTTATTGTTCAGTTGTAAAGAATTCTTTATATATTTGATGAGCCCCTTATCAGATATGTGATTTGCAAATATTTGCTCCCATTCTGTGGGTTTTTCTTTTACTTTCTTGGTAGAGTCCTTTGGAGCACAAAACTTTTAAACCATGTTGATGTTCAATTTATCTATTTTTTATTTTGTTGCTTGTACTTTTGGTATCATATCCAAGAATCCAATGCCAAATCCAAGGTCATGAAGATTTACCCTTATGTTTTCTTCTAAGAGTTTTATACTTTTGGTACTTAAATGTAAGTCTTCAATCCATTTAATTTTTGTATATGGTGTGAGGTAGGGGGTCAATTTTGTTCTTTTGTATGTAGATATTCAGTTGCCCCCATACTACTTGGTAAGGAGATAGTTTTTTCCTCATTGAATGGTCTTGACAACCTTGTGAGAAATAAATTGACCACAGATATGTGGGTTTATTTCTGGACTTTCAATTTTACTTTATTCATTCGTCTGTCTGTCTATATATCTGTACCACACAGTCTTGATTACTGTAGCATTGTAGTAAATCTTTAAATTGGGAACTATGAGTCATTCAACTTTGTTCCTCTTTTAAAATTTTGTTTTGGCTATTCTGGGTCCCTTGTAATTACATACTGATTTTATAATCAACTCATGAATTTCTACAGAGAAGTTAGCTTGAGAGTGGACAAATCTGTAGATTGACTTGGGGAGTATTGTCATGCTAACAATATTAACATGAGTGGATCATGGACTTCAGATTCATGAAGATGCTTTTCCATTGATTTACACCTTCCTTAACAAAACAAAAATAATGTTTTATAGTTTTCAGAGTGTAAGTTTTATAATTCTTCTGTTAAATCTAGTCCTATGTATTTTTTTTCCTTTTTGATGCTATTATAAATAATTTCACGTTTGGCTTGTTCATTGCAAATATATAGAAATACCATTATTTACTTATTTATTTATGAGACAGGGTCTCAGTCTGTTACCCAGGCTGGAATGCAGTGGTGCAATCTCGGCTCACTGCAACCTCTGTTTCCCGGGCTCAAGCGATTCTCCCACCTCAGCCTCCAGAGTAGCTGGAATTACAGGTGTACACCACCATGACCAGCTAATTTTTGTATTTTTAGTAGAGACGGGATTTCGCTATGTTGGCCAGGCTGGTTTGGGCCTCCCAAAGTGCTGAGATCACAGATGTGAGCTACCACACCTGGCCTGAAATACCATTGATTTTTGTGTGTTGACCTTGTATCCTGCAACCTTGCTGAGCTAGCATTTTTTTACTGAATTTCTTAGGATTTTCTATATATAAGATCATGTCATCTGTGAATAGAGATAATTTGTTTCTTATTTTCCAATATGAATGCTTTTTATTTTTTCCCACTAAGTATGATGTTAACTGTGTATTCTTCATAGATGCCCTTAACAAATTGAGCAAGTGTCCTGCTCTGTCTTATTGAGTGTTTTTAACATGAAAGGATGGTGGATTTTATCAAGTGCTTTTCCTGCATCTATTGTTATAATCATGCTATTTTTGTTTTTTATTCTGTTGATATGTTGTGTTACATTAGTTGATTTTTTGCATCCCAGGGATAAATCCCATTTAGCAATGGTGTATAACTCTTCTTTTATGTTGCTGGATTTAGTTTGCTAGTTCTTGTTGAGTATTTTGCATTCGTATCATGAGAGATAGTGGTATTGTAGTTTTCTTTTCTTATGATGTCTGTGTGTGATTATGATATGAGAATAATTCTAGCCTCATAGAATGAATTAGGAAGTAATACTTCTTCTTAGATTTTGAAAGAGTTTGTAAAGAATTAGTTTAATTCTTTATTTATTTCCACTTTAATCTTCATTATTTCCTTCATTGTGCTTGCTTTGAGTTTTCTCTTCTTTCTCCAGCATCTTAAAGTAGGTTAGGTTATTGATTTGAGATCTTTCTTAATACAGATATTTACAACTATAAATTTCTCTCTAAGCAATACTTTCGTGGCATCTCATAAGTTCTGGTATTTTGGGTTTCATTTTCATTCATCTTGATGTATTTTATGATTTTCCTTTTGGTTTCTTTTTCGACTTGTTGGTTGGTTATATAAGAGGCTGCTGTTTAATTTTCACATATTTGTGTGTTTCTTCAGTTTTTTTCTATTATTGATTTCTAATTTTATTTTATTGTGGTCAGAATACATACTTTGCATTATTTCTGTCCTTTTAAATTTACTGGAGGTTTATTTATGGCCTAACATATGTCCTATCCTAGACAATACTGCATATGCATTTCAAAAAAATGTATATTCTGCTGTCATCAGGTGGAATAGCCTAAAGATGTCTGCTGGACTTTACTGGTTTATTGTATTCAAGTTTTCCTTTTCCTTGTTGATCTTCTACCTAGTTATTCTATCCATTGTTGAAATTATGGTGTTGAACTATTCAATTAATATTGTTGACTTGTCTATTTCTTCCTTCATTTCTGTCAGCTTTTGCTTCATGTATTTTGGTGTTCTGTTATTATTTACACACGTTTCTATTATACCTTCATGATAGGTTGACCTTTCATATTATAAAGTGTTCCTCTTCATCTCTAATAACAATATTTGTTTTAAAATTTATTTTATCGGAGAGCAGTTGGACTACTCCAGTTTTCTTGTGGTTGTTGTTTGTATAATTTATCTCTTTCTGTTTACTTTCAATCTAGTTGTATATCGGAATATAAAGAATGCCTACTTTACAGAGCATCTGGTTACATCTTGTTTTCTGTTTAATCCAGTCTGACACCCTCTGCCTTTTGATTGGGTTATTTAATCTATTTACATTTAATGTTATTATTGATATACAGTTGACCTCATTTTTTATGAATTTTGTATTTGCACATTCAGCTACTCTCTAAAATTAATTTGTAATCTCAAAAGAAATACTGGTGGCACTTCTGTGGTCATTTATTGACATGCACAGAGTAGTGAGAATTTTGAGTCTCCCAAAATGCATGTTCCCAGATGAGGTTGAACAAGGCACACTCTGCATTCTTGCTTCAGCTCTCATATTGTAAATAAGTATTTTTTTTGTAATCTACTTAATGCCACATTTTCACATTTTTGTGATTTTTTGGGTGTCTTTACTGTTCAAAATGGCCCTCAGGCATGGCGGTAAAAGGGCTGTTCAGTGTTCCCAAGTGGAAAAAGGCTGTGATGTGCCTTACAGAGAAAATAAGTATGTTAGAGAAGCTTTGTTAAAGCATAAGTTGTAGTACTGTTGGCCGAGTTCAATGTTAATGAATAAACAATAATTATTAAACACATATAACACAAGATTATATGTTGATAGTTGAAACTGTGACCAGAGGATTACAAGAACCAAACTCTGTATTTCCCCTAGGAACAATGGTATATTATTTCCTAATTCAGTATTTGCAATGACTTTATGTAATTACTACTAACAACGAAAATCAACTGTAGTTGGATTTATGTCTACTAGTTTACTTTTTATTTCCCATATGTTTTATATGGTTCTGTGGTTTTATGGTTTTTGCTTTTTGTCACTGTCCTTATATTCTTTCTTCACTACTTTCTCTTACATTAAGTGAATATTTACTAAAGTAGCATTTTGATTTCTTTAATGTTTTTCCATGACACTGCTTTCATTTTTCCTTAGCGGTTGCTCTGGGATTTACCATATACTTATTTTGACTTATCAAGATCAACTTCAGATTTGTGCCAACTTAATACCAGTGAGATAGAAAAAGATTGCTCCTATACAAATCTTTTCCTTTTTGCCCTTTTTGTAGTCTTGTTGTTATATATATTACATCTACAGATATTAAAACCCAACAACATATTGTTATACTTACTACTTTCTATAATTTTATGGCTTTTAAAAATGCTTAGAGAAGAAAGAACAAGTAAATATTTATATCATTTGTTATATTAGCCTTTTTATCATTTCTGATTCTCTTCATTTTTTCCTGTGGATTCACATTCTATCTTCAGTAACTTCCTTTACACAGTATAGCTTTGTTTCCATGTACCTCCTTTGTACTATTGTTGCCAAATATATTATATTTCTATATATCGCATTTCTATATGTTTACATTTCTATTTTCTCTATAAGGCACATCACAGCCTTTTTGCACTTAGGAACACTGAACAGCCCTTTCACCGCCATGCCTGAGGGCCATGTTAAACGGTAAAGGTTGTTGGTATTGTTGTTATAGGCCAAACAATACCAAATACACATTTTTATATTGCTTTTTAAAAAGCAGTTAAGAGAATAAAGGAGAAAAAATGCATTTGTACTACCTTTTATGATTACGTAATTAGTTTTACTGTTGTTTTGTTTTTCTGTGTGGATTTGAATTTCTGTCTGGAGTTAACTTGCTTTTGGTCTGCAGAACTCTAGTATGACTCGTAAGATGCATCTGCAAGTAATAGATTCCCTCAGTTTTGATTTATCTGGGAATGCCTTTATTTTGCTTTTATTTCTGAAAATAACTTTGTTGGATATAGAATTTCTGGCTGACTTTTTCTTTCTTTGAGCACTTTGAATGTACTATCACACTACCTTCTGGTGTCCATTGTTTCTGATAAGAAATCAACTGTTGCTCTTCTTATGGTTCTCTTATAAATAACTTGTTTTTCTCTTGCTGCTTTCAAGATTTTCTCCTTGTTTTTGACTTTCAGTATTTTTACTATGATATGTCTGTTTGCATATCTTTTGTGTATCTCCACCTTAGAGTTTTCTGAGGTCCTGGATGTGTAGATTAATGTTTTTCGATAATTTTGGAAAGTTACTAATTCTGTGAAGAATGTCAGTGGTAGTTGGATGGGAATAGCACTGAATCTATAAATTACTTTGGACAGTATGGCCATTTTCATGATATTGATTCTTCCTATCCATGAGGATGGAGAGTTTTTCCATTTGTTTGTGTCCTCTCTTATTTCCTTGAGCAGTGGTTTGTAGTTCTCCTTGAAGAGGTCCTTCACGTCCCTTGTTAGCTGTGTTCCTAGGCATTTCATTCTCTTTGTAGAAATTGTGAATGGGAGTTCACTCATGATTTGGCTGTCTGCTTGTTTATTGTTGGTGTGTAGGAAGGTTTGTGATTTTTGCACATTGATTTTGCATGCTGAGACTTTGCTGAAGTTGCTTATCGGCTTAAGGAGTTTTTGAGCTGAGACGATGGGGTTTTCTAAATATAGAATCATGTCACCTGCAAACAGAGACAATTTGACTTCCTCTTTTCCTATTTGAATACTCTTTATTTCTTTCTCTTGCCTGATTGCCCTGGCCAGAACTTCCAATACTATGTTGAATAGGAGTGGTGAGAGAGGGCATCCTCGTCTTGTGCTGGTTTTCAAAGGGAATGCTTTCAGCTTTTGCCCATTCAGTATGATATTGGCTATGGGTTTATCATAAATACCTCTTATTATTTTGAGATATGTTCTATTAACATCTAGTTTATTAAGAGTTTTTAACATGAAGGGATGTTGAATTTTATTGAAGGCCGTTTCCGCATCTATTGAGATAATCATGTGGTTTTTGTCATTGGTTCTATTTATGCGATGGATTATGTTTATTGATTTGCATATGTTGAGCCAGCTTTGCATCCCAGGGATGAAGCTGACTTGATTGTGGTGTATAAGCTTTTCGATGTGCTGCTGGATTCAGTTTGCCAGTATTTTATTGAGGATTTTTGCATCAGTGTTCATCAGGGATATCGACCTGAAGTTTTCTTTTTTTGTTGTGTCTCTGCCAGGTTTTGGTATAAGGATGATGCTGGCCTCATAAAACGAGTTAGGGAGGAGTCCCTCCTTTTCAGTTGTTTGGAATAGTTTCAGAAGGAATAGTACCACCTTCTCTTTGAACCTCTGGTAGAATTTGGCTGTGAATCCATCTGGTCCTGGGCTTTTTTTTGGTTGGTAGACTATTAATTACAGCCTCAATTTCAGAACTTGCTATAATCTATTCAGGGATTTGGCTTCTTCCTGGTTTAGTCTTAGGAGGGTGTATGTATCCAGGAATTTACCCATTTCTTCTAGATTTTCTGGTTTATTTGTGTAGAGGTGTTTATAGTATTCTCTGATGGTAGTTTTTGTATCTGTGGGATCAGTGGTGATATCCCCTTTATCATTTTTTATTGCATCTATTTGATTCTTCCCTCTTTTCTTCTTTATTAGTCTAGCTAGTGGTCTATTTTGTTAATTTTTTAAAAATTAACAAAAAACCAGCTCCTGGATTCATTGAGTTTTTGAAGGGTTTTTCATGTCTCTATCTCCTTTAGCTCTGCTCTGATCTTAGTTGATTTTTGTTTTCTGCTAGCTTTTGGATTTCTTTGCTCTTGCTTCTCTAGTTCTTTTAATTGTGATGTTAGGGTGTTGATTTGAGATCTTTCCAGCTTTCTGATGTGGACGTTTAGTGCTATACATTTCTCTCTTAACACTGTTTTAGCTGTGTCCCAGAGATTCTGGGATGTTGTCTCTTTGTTCTCATTGGTTTCAAATAACTTCTTGATTTCTGCCTTAACTTCGTTACTTACCTAGGAGTCATTCGGGGGCAGGTTGTTCAATTTTCATGTAGTTGTGTGGTTTTGAGTGAGTTTCTTAATCTTGAGGTTCTAATTTGATTGCACTGTAATCTGGGAGACTTTGTTACGATTTCAATTCTTTTGCATTTGCTGAAGAGTGTTTTACTTTCAATTATGTGGTCAATTTTAGAATAAGTGCCACGTGGCACTGAGAAGACTGTATCTTCTGTTAATTTGGGGTGGGGAGTTCTATAGATGTCTGTTAGGTCCATTTGGCCCAGAGCTGAGTTCAAGTTCTGAATATCCTTGTTAATTTTCTGTCTCATTGATCTGCCTAATATTGACAGCAGGGTGTTAAAGTCTCCCACTATTATCATGTGGGAGTCTAAGTCTCTTTGTAGGTCTCTAAGAATTTGTTTTATGAATCTGGGTGCTTTTGTATTGGGTGCATATATATTTAGGATAATTAGTTTTTCTCATTGAATTGATCCTTTTATCATTATGTAATGCCCTTCTTTGTCTTTTTTGATCTTTGTTGGCTTAAAGTCTGTTTTATCAGAGACTAGGATTGCAACCCCTGCTTATTTTGCTTTCCATTTGCTTGGTAAATTTTCCTCCATTCCTTTATTTTGAGCCTATGTGTGTCTTTGCAAGTGAGATGGGTCTCCTGAATACAGCACACTAGTGGGTCTTGACTCTTATCCAGTTTGCCAGTCTGTGTCAAGCTATTATTTCTATGAAATAATATTTTTCCACTGTAGCCTGACTTTGCCAGGTAGTCCTCCAACACAGCCCTTAGCCATACCCATCAAAGGTCAGAGGCTTCAAACCCTGCAGCCTGTGGGCCCCCACCAAGCACTCAGTGGAGCCCTGGCCTAATTTTGGAGAGACCTGCAGCCTGGAGCATCATCAGAGCCTCTGCCCTGCCATTTCAAAGATTTAGTAGAAAATAGTGATCATAGAGTGAGGAGATGAGGGATCCATGATGAGAACTTTGGGGACTTACTAGGGCACAGGTATGGTCCCAAGCACAGGCATGGGCTGACACACACAGGTGTGTAGGTATTTGTGAGACAAGGCTCTGCAATCAGACCCTTTTATTTGTACATTTACTATGACAATGTCCAGGAGACAACAGTAGAGCTACTACATTCTGATGACTTTCTGGCCCATGAGGGAAGAGACCTTGGAGCTCCCAAGGACACCATTGCAGGTGATGTTGCCCGAGACGTGAGACATGTGAACGCTATTGTGCATATCACTGGGGGAAGGTCCCGTAACAGTTCAACATGAAATGAAACAAAGGTGCTTGCCCCTCATCTCCATCCCTTCTGGGCTGGGCCTGCAGCTGCCTCCCTGCTCCCCTCTGTAAGTCCATCTCTGCCCAGGAAGACATTATTCCCTCCCACCTGCCTCGGGGCTCACCCCCAGCAGAGATACAGTGGGGCCTCACGGTTCCCACTGACAACCAGCAGTGTCAACCCACAGGGTGGATCTCGCC
>NC_045452.1:34786716-34790358 GCF_002776525.5 Piliocolobus tephrosceles
CATGCCCGTCTGCTGCAAGCCTGTCTGCTGTGTGCCCACCTGCTCTGAGGATTCCTCTTCATGCTGCCAGCAGTCTAGCTGCCAGCCGGCTTGCTGCACCTCCTCCCCATGTCAGCAGTCCTCCTGTGTGCCTGTCTGCTGCAAGTCCGTCTGCTGTGTGCCTGTCTGCTCTGGGGGTTCCACTTCATGCTGCCAGCAGTCTAGCTGCCAGCCGGCTTGCTGCACCACCTCCTGCTGCAGACCTTCCTCCTCTGTGTCCCTCCTCTGCCGCCCTGTGTGCAGGTCCACCCGCTGTGTGCCTGTTCCCTCCTGCTGTGCCCCCGCCTCCTCCTGCCAGGCCGGTTGCTGCCGCCCGGCCTCCTGCGTGTCCCTCCTCTGCCGCCCCACGTGCTCCCGCCTCTCCTCCGCGTGCTGCGGCCTCTCCTCAGGCCAGAAGTCCAGCTGCTGACGGGCAGGTCCCGTTTCTCCAGAGTTGCTCCAGGGCCATCTCTGACTTCCGAAAATCCTTGCAGCCCTGAGCCCTGTCTGAGTCTCCTCTGCCCAGAGCCACTGCACCTCCAGCCAGCAATGCTGAGCCTTCATGCTGAGTTCCCTCCATGCATCTCTCCCACACCCTCATCTCCATCCTGGCCAGCGGTGGTCGCTGTGTCCTGCCCCATGTGTGTGATCAGTCTGTCAACGAATAAAGTCACCACTGTGCCCTCTCAGAGGTCTTTTTTGCATCTCTGGCAAGTCCTGGGGGAAGAACTTCGATGTGCTGTGTGGGGTGGGAGCTTTGGGCCTCTAGCCTTGAGCTGCATCCAGGCTGACAGCACTGGGGGCGGAGGTAGTCCTAACTTCCCGCTGTGCGGGGTCTGCTGCTGTGGGGTCCCCTGCCAGCCTCAGCGTCTCCAGGCCCCCGGGGTGCCCTTCTCTATGAATGCCCCGCACCCACCCGGCCTGGCCTCTCCCTGGGCTCCTCCCTCTCTCTCCTTTCTCTGCCTGTCTGACCCCCTACTCACCATCTTCTCAGCAGCCCTCTCTTATTAAATAAAACAAATATTTCTCATTCCTGGAAGATATTTTAGAGCTGATCTCTTATTTCAACGTATCTGTGTATATTTGTTGGACACTCTGTGTACGGTCATCCCAATGCCTGAAGTCTCTGTGGGTCCATTTCAGTTTTCTGTCATTTCCGCCAGTTCTCACTCATGGTGTCTTGTTTCCTTGTGTGCTTTGCTGTTTGTGGCTGAGTAACCACCCTTGTGCCTGAAAAGTATTTGTGGGCATTTCTGAGGCCTCTAAGACAGGTGTGTTTGCTTTTGCCTTATGTGAGGAACCCTCTGATTCCAGGATCACCTTCAACTAAATTCATGGCTTCGATGTGTGTGGGGCACCCAAAAGGTGCCAGTTCGGGCTGCAAAGCAGAATGAGGCCAAGCTTATTGGGGCAGGATGTTCTCCTCTGGGTTCGCTGAGTTCCCAGGCAGCCAGCAGCCTCTGGGATGGACATAAGCCCATTCTTACCTCTGACTCCCTCTTCTCTAAGGGTGCAGCCTGTGTTGTCTCTAGCTTCATGTAGGGATGGTCTCCTTTAGACCCTACCACGAGGGGTGCTCTTGGCTTTGATTTCTGTCCTCTTCATCCTGCAAAACCATTCAATCCTAAATTTAAAATTGGCAGACCAGTGAATGCCCTCAAGAACAAAGTGAATTCTGGGTGTTTCTAAATGCTATGGGTTAGAGCAAGAGTCATTCACCTGGGGTCTGTGACCTTGGATGAGAAGAAAAAAAAATGCATCTTTATTCTCCCACACCTCTAACTGAAATGTAGTGTTTCAATCAATTATGAATGTAGACGACAAAACTTACAGCGGCACCTGCAGCTCTGTCATCAACAGGAATGAAATGCGTGGCGTCACATTACGCTGGCTGCAAATGCTCAAAACCTCATTCTGGCCACGGCTGTTTCATAATTGCAGTAGTGCAAGATGCACCTGCTGGGTTCCACCAGGCATGTTCCCTAGGGAAGCACATGCTACGCATGCTATATCGCCAGTTCGCTTTTCACAATGTAACAGCCGCGTTCTGACGTAGTTGCTTTCCTTTTACTCATCTGAAAACCTCCAGAGCTTTCATGAACTGGCCGGGAAGGTCCCTGGTGCACAAAGGGAAAAGACCTCTCCCTTCGATTTGGGCCTGTAATCCCGTAATTCTTTGTTCCTTTTCCAGTTTCCTGTTGCGACTAGGAAGAGTCTTCCTGTTGTTTTCAATTGTTTTCAGCAAGATGATGGGTCAAACAATCTCACCAACAGGTTTCCAGAACTGGAATCCCTGGAGAAACTTCTACTTTTTCTTTTTCTTTTTTGAGATGGAGTCTGGCTCTGTTGCCCAGACTGGAGTGCGGTGGTGCAATCTCGGCTCACTGCAACCTCCACCTCCCGAGTTCAAGGGATTCTCCTGCCTCTCCTCCTGAGTAGCTGGGATTACAGGCGCCCGCCACGATGCCCAGTTAATTTTTTTAAATTTTTAGTAGAGACAGGGTTTCACCATCTTGGCCAGGCTGGTCCTGAACTCCTGACTTTGTGTTCTACCCGCCTCGGCATCCCCAAAGTGCTGGGATTACAGGCGTGAGCCACTGCACCTGGCTTTTTTTGTTTTGTTTTGTTTTTTGAGAGTGGGTACCACTCTGTTGCCAGGCTGGAGTGTGGTGGCACAATCTCAGCTCAGTGCAACCTCTGCCTCCCGGGTTCAAGCTATTCTTCTGCCTCAGCCTCCTGAATAGCTGGGACTACAGGCATGCACCACCACGCCTGGCTAATATTTGTATTTTTAGTAGAGACGGGGTTTTACCACGTCGGCCAGGCTGGTCTTGAACTCCTGACATCGCGATCTGCCTGCCTTGGCCTCCCAAAGTGCTGGGATTACAGGTGTGAGCCACCATGCCCGACGCGACTTCTTAATTCTTAATAAATGGAAATTTTTCGTAACCTTCCCCTGTTGTTGGTAATGATTCCTTAATTCTTGAGTTGGTCTTTTCCTTTGAACTGTTGTATCTATTAACTTGTCCCGACAGTCATTTATTCTTTCGCAGTTTCCATGGCATATCTGTGCAAATGCAATACAGAGTTAGAAGTCCCTGTCCGAGTGTCACAGGCTCCCAGGACAGAAGGACACAGGCACCTTGTCACTGTCATTTTCCTTTGCAAGCTCCCAGCCTGACCACCAGGACAAGGGGAGCGGGCAGGGCAGGAAGGGCTGTCCCCAGCCCTCTCTGTGTCCTGGGTCTGATCAGCAGCCCAGAGCGAGGCTGCCTTGCCCTGAGCCCCACGACTGTGTGTGTGCAGCCTCCACCCTGCTTGTGAAGGGGGGTGGGATGTGTTTGTGTTGGGGGGTGGGGGACTCGCCACACAAGGACTGGGAGGGGACTTCTCACACTAGGGCTTCCAGATCCTGCTGCCCTTCACCACCCATCTCCCACAGCCCTTGGCCAGCTGGCCTAGCCAAGTGCCCACGTCTCCCCACTGGGTGGAACTCTGTAAGGGAACGTGGTTTCTGCATCTTCAGGGAGTCCTGAGCCAGGCTGCCCTCCCTTTGGCTCATCCTGTGGGATGTGGGGGCCCTGCTAGTGTGGGAGTCCCCATTTCTAGGCTGTGTGGGTCACC
>NC_045452.1:34790368-34818211 GCF_002776525.5 Piliocolobus tephrosceles
GGCCCTGCTAGTGTGGGAGTCCCCATTTCTAGGCTGTGTGGGTCACCCCGTAGGGAGGATGAGAGAGGAGGCTCTGTGTGGGCCGCGACAGCCCTCGGACGGGGGAGACGTCTCTTTTCCCTCCCATTACTGTTTAATTGTGACATTAGTTACCTTATTTCGGTTTTATTTTATAAATCATTTTGAGAAATGTTTTCATCTAATTGGAAACATTTGGTGAAATTTCCTCTCCTTTCGAACTGGCCGCTTCGCTCCTCATCCTCACATTTTCAGGGTCTTCTCTGCTTTGGAGATTTTCCTCCTGTTTCAGCTGCTTTTCCATCTTTAGAATATCCACCACGGTTTGCTTTTTTCTCTTCTACTTTTATTTGCTGTTTTGAAAAATATGCATTCTGTTTTTAATTGTACTAATAAATAACTTTTAAGTTTACCTTTATGTTTATTTTTTAATTATTAAAGTGAGGAAGGGAACTGCAATTTGAGAATTTCTATTTAAAACAGAATTAATCTTGCTCTTCTTAACATCAGCCCACGTGTCCACCTCCACCCGCTTCTTAGTCTTTCTTGTTTGATTGGAAGCAACATACAGCATATTCCAGTAGAAACAGAACCACATATGCAATCCTAAATATTATAACAGCCACATTTAAAGATGGCAAAAGGGACAGGTGAAATTAATTTAATAATAGATCTTATTTGACCTGATACATCCAGAATGTTACCATTTCAACATGTGGCACGAGCCACATTTCAAGCACTCAAGAGCCACATGTGGTTAGTGGCCTCTCACATTAGCATGCAGTAAAGTATTAGGATCTTATCATTGCTATTCAATTAGGATGTTGAATATGCATCTGTTGTATGCATCTGTTATAACAGATGGGAAATTTGCATTTGCAGTTATAGCTGAGCACATTGGTTATCTGGACACAGGTTGGTGTCTTCCTGTCTTCGCATCTGGGCCAACCCTTTGACACCCCAGCCTCTACAATCTGGAGCTCTTGTCTTTGCTTCTTCTCTGCCATAGTCAGCTGAGGCTGCCATAACAAATTGCCGTGTACTGGAGGGTCTTGAGCAGCAGGCATTTCTTTCTCCCAGTTCTGGAGGCTGGAAGTCCAGGATCAGGCAGGGTGCCACATGGTGGGGTTCTGGAGAGGGCTCTCATTCTGGTCTACAGACAGCCACCTTCTTGCTGTCTTCACATGGCCCAGATAATCTCTCTAGGGTTTCTTCTTTAAAGGGAACAAATCCCATTCTTGAGAGCTCCACCCTCCTGACCTAATTACCTCCCAAAGGCCCCGCGTCTTAATAGCCTCACATTGGAATTAGGGTCTCAAGGTGTGAATTTTGGGAGGGCACAAACATTCCATCCATAACAATCACTTTGCCATTTGTCATACTTCCTTAAGTATTTCTTCCAAAAGGGATACCTGGGTGGAGTACTTTCTAAGCTCTTGGTTTTGTGAAAATACGTCACTGTTATCTTTATTTTATTTTTTTTTTATTTTTTATTTTTGAGACGGAGTCTCGCTCTGTCACCCAGGCTGGAGTGCAGTGGCCGGATCTCAGCTCACTGCAAGCTCCGCCTCCCGGGTTCACGCCATTCTCCTGCCTCAGCCTCCCGAGTAGCTGGGACTACAGGCACCCGCCACCTCGCCCAGCTAGTTTTTTGTATTTTTTAGTAGAGATGGGGTTTCACTGGGTTAGCCAGGATGGTCTCGAGCTCCTGACCTCATGATTCGGCCGTCTCGGCCTCCCAAAGTGCTGGGATTACAGGCTTGAGCCACCACACCCGGCCATCTTTATTTGAGAAAGATGTAATAATCTGAAAAAAGGAAAAATAGAGCCTTAGTCCACCAAAGATTCCCCTGGAAGCTCTGAGGATATTGCCATACCCTGGTTAGTGGGACAGGGGTCTGAGGTCAGCCTGATGCAGTTCATTTCCAGATCGTATATTACTCGTCCTGCCTGTGAGAGGCCTGTTCTTAGATCTTCTACATTAAAAAACTTGTCAGTGCATGTCTAGGGTGGGCTCTAAGGCCTGATTTTCTTGAAATTCGTTAAGTTCTTCTACTGCAAATACACACACCTCTGTCCATTCAGCCCAGAATACCTGATCCTCAATTATTTCTTTATTACTTTGATCCAATTTGTTTTTTTTTCTCCCTAGCAATTGAATTTTCACGTTTGGTCTCAGCTAAATATACTCTCTGTTTGTTATCTTTTCTCTAATTATATTTGTGGGTTTTATCCTTTACCTCAGTGTTTGGAAGAACTCATGTTTGGACTCAAAATTGAAGTGTTTCTCTGTGGTATTAGTTTTGTTCTTCTGCTTCTGATGTGAATTTTTAATCCAGCTGTTTGGTATTCAATTTGGTATTGAAGACTTGCTGTCTTTCATCTTCAACATTTTTTTTTTTAGAATCAGAGATGCACTGGTTGAGAATATAGATCCTATGTACAGACCAGCTGGCTTCTAGTCCTGGTTCTGTCACTTTTTTCTGTGTGACGTTGAGCAGATTGCTCAACCTCTCTGCTGAGGCTTCCATGTCTGTCCATAGTAACTTCGACTAGGAGTTAATGCCAAAATTAAGTGAGTTAATAGATGCCAAGTGCTTGGAATACTGCCTGGCATAGCCACGTGCTTGTCAAACGCTCTCTGACTTCGCCAGCTTCATCATCAGTGCTACCAGGGGGTTATTTTCTAAGATCGCTGAAGCTGTCACTACAGTCACATGCTAGAACTTGGGGTTCCAGGTCTGTGGGACCCACCCCTTCATACTCCATTAGGGAACGCAGCTGCCTCAGCTTCCCTTCGGCTCTCGCCCTGCCTCCCAGTGCCGACTGCCCTGTGCCTTCAGACGAGAGGCTCTTGTCAGGAGCGGAATCTTCACAGATGTCACCCCTGAGAGGTCGGAGGGGCTTGTTTGACAACAGCCATGGAGAGCGGAGTGACTGGCATGTGCTGGAGGCCCCAGGTTCAGATGGAATTTCCATCACAATGGCAAGGCAGGTGTGCAGGGAGGGGCTGTGGGGGCTGTGAGTTTATCCCACATCCAGCCAGTGCACGTGGCCGGTGACGGTCACAATGGCAGTGACTCAGAGCTTTAGGTGGACACTTGTGTCACCCGCGAATAACACACCTCATTTCTATTTCTCGGCTGGCTGCTTTGACGCCCTGCAGGACAACAGAGAAAGGTTCTGGTGACCAGGGGCCTGCTCACCTCCTGCTACGCTACAACAGGAGAGCTACCAGTGAGCCTCCATGGTGCTGTAGGCTTTCTGGACCACCATGAAAGCCCGTCCCAGGCTGCCATAGCCTCATCCCCAGCTGAAAGAGGCTGGAAGGACATTGGGAGATGTTGGTGGTTCCTGGTGAGAACCAGTTTCAGGCTGTGCGGCGCACAGGCCCTGAGAGAGAGGAGCTTGCCTGTGACGGTCCCTGTCCCGGGGTCAGGGCCCGTCCCGCCCGATGACCTCCCAAGCACAGGCTGGCTTTGCCCACCCCAAGTGTCCTTCACTGTCCACGTGACCCTCATTCCACATCCGCCTCCCCAAGGCAGAGGCCCCTCCCCACCTCCAGGCCCTAATCTGCACCCGCCCCTCTTAGGACACCTGACCAGGGCTCCAGGGGACAGTGGTCCACACCCAAAGGCCAGTCCCCAAGCCTTGTCCTCCTAATGACTTGACTATCCAGAGGCCTTGCTGGAACGTTCCGTTTCCTTCTCAGGGGAGGGGAGGTCCTCCTTGCCCTCCTGCCCTTGGTAGACGTCAGGATCTCAGAGGATCCCAGAGCCCGCCAGGAAGCACTGCCCTCAAGCGCCTTTTCCCAACACAGGCACCTCATCCTAGCTCTCCCGATTGCAGCCACACCAGCCCACCCCGTGAGGTCCCTGCAGACAGAGGCTGAGCATCCCCCGGGCCCCACACCGGGCACAGTCACGGGACCTGCCAGGTGGAAGTGACCAGGTCAGCCCCAGGGAGGCCGCACCCTCCCTCCTGGTGTTTCCGGGGACAGGCTCAGCCAGGGGTGCAGGCCCTGCCCAGGACCAGCCCACTGTTAGGAGCAGAGCGAGGACAAGGCATGGCAAGGGAAGCAGAAATAATGAGGGTCCTTCCGGCTCCAAACACCAACACGGAAGGGGAGGGCGATGCCGAGTCTCCTGCTAGGAAAACACAGGCCCTGGGCATATAAAAGCCCCAGCAGCCGACAGGCTCAGACACACGCTCACTCCCACACTCACTCCCTCACACCTCCCCCAGCTCACCTCCCCCCACCCCAGCATGGCCGCGTCCACCATGTCCATCTGCTCCAGCACCTGCACCGACTCCTGGCAGGTGGACGACTGCGCAGAAAGCTGCTGTGGGCCCCCCTGCTGCGCCCCCAGCTGCTGCGCCCTGGCCCCCTGCCTGACCCTGGTCTGCACCCCAGTGAGCTGTGTGTCCAGCCCCTGCTGCCAGGCGGCCTGTGAGCCCAGCCCCTGCCAATCAGGCTGCACTAGCTCCTGCACGCCCTCGTGCTGCCAGCAGTCTAGCTGCCAGCCGGCTTGCTGCACCTCCTCCCCCTGCCAGCAGGCCTGCTGTGTGCCCGTCTGCTGCAAGCCTGTGTGCTGCAAGCCTGTCTGCTGTGTGCCCACCTGCTCTGGGGATTCCTCTTCATGCTGCCAGCAGTCTAGCTGCCAGCCAGCTTGCTGCACCTCCTCCTGCTGCAGACCCTCGTCCTCCGTGTCCCTCCTCTGCCGCCCCGTGTGCAGGCCTGTGTGCTGTGTGCCCACCTGCTCTGAGTCTTCCTCTTCATGCTGCCAGCAGTCTAGCTGCCAGCCGACTTGCTGCACCTCCTCCTACTGCAGACCCTCCTCCTCCGTGTCCCTTCTCTGCCGCCCCGTGTGCAGGCCCGCCTGCTGGGTGCCGGTCCCCTCCTCCTGTGCCCTCACCTCCTCCTGCCAGCCCAGCTGCTGCCGCCCGGCCTCCTGCGTGTCCCTCCTCTGCCGCCCCGTGTGCTCCCGCCCGGCCTGCTGTAGTCTCTCCTCAGGCCAGAAGTCCAGCTGCTGATGGCCATGTTCCCCAGGGCCAGCCGGGCTCAGGCCCCACCTCCCTGCCAGTCCTTGGACCTGCCATCCCACCCAGCCCCAACACAGCCCAACCACAGAGAAGGAGCAGCCCCACCCACAGCCGTCCAGCCCAGGGGTGGGGTCTGAGATGGTCACTGGCTCCTCCCAGACCTCCCACAGGGTGGGCGAGCCCTGGCTGCTCCTCATGGCGCCTCCTGGCTGCAGACCACGACCCTCTGCTGGTCGGGTGCGGGCCCTCCTGACCTGGGTCTCGCACCCAGAAGTGTCACCCTCTGCCTCTGAGCACCAATAAAGCCTCGGCAGCCCCAATTGACTCTGTGCTGACAATCCATACCCAGGGCGGGATGGCGCAGAGTGGGGCCTGGCCTGGCTCTGGGGGGCTGGGCCCCGTGGATCTCTTTACATCCCCAGCTGGGAGGCCGTGGGGGGCTCTTGGGTGACACCTGGAAGCTCCTGTCCACCTTGTGGCACGTTCTGCTGTCCGGCTCCCCTCCCAGGTCCTGTGGGGCCCAAAAGCTTTGCTCACTGAGTCCCACGGACACCACATGGCTCGGGCCAACGCCCCACTCACCGTGGGTAGAAGCAGCTCCTTCCCATGGCAAGGGTTGGGGTTGTCCCAGGGGCTGGCAGGCTCCAGTTGTGCTGAGAGGTGGGACATGGGGCCAGACTTGGGCTCCAGCTGTCCCTGTGCTCAGGGAGTTCCAGTCAGGGACAGCTTGGGCATCCTGGCCTCCTGCACACACTCACAGACGCTCAGGGACGCCCTCTGTTCCTGCGCCAGGCTTGTAGCTGGGATGCAGAGCAGAGAACAGAGACACGGCCTCCAGAGCTCCCTGTGCTGGGCTGGGTGGGCGGACGGCTGGTGGGAACAGGAAGGCCCCAATGGCAGAGGAAGCCCGGGACAGCGTGGGGACACATGGAGACCAGAGGGTGAGAGAAACACACGGACACACAGGTCCAGATGTAGCCAGATGTGGTTTCAAACAGGATGGAGCCCATCTGAGAACAGACTCCTAGAAGTGCAACTGCAGGCAAGGGACGCTGGC
Organism: Piliocolobus tephrosceles; assembly: GCF_002776525.5. NCBI lineage: Eukaryota > Metazoa > Chordata > Mammalia > Primates > Cercopithecidae > Piliocolobus > Piliocolobus tephrosceles. The sequence continues at coordinate 34,796,487 of NC_045452.1, forward strand.
GAGGTGATGGTCATCACGTTGCCCGCAAGAGGCCCTGAGTCTTTACTTCTTAACAGCTGTACGATCACAATGCCGGGGCACACATTATTCTTTTTTTGCCAGGTTGATTAACAAAAATATTTTCTCATGGTTTTCTTCAGCAAGGAGTGCAGCGTTCCAAAGTGTGGACACACCACCCTTGATGTCTGCAACGCCAGGTGGATGGCCCTGAACGTCTCTCCAGTTGTTAATTATTACAAACGACGCCTCTTGTGAGATATGGCAAGGTTTCTCTTCAGACAGCCTGATCAATCCTTTATTGTTTAATTCCCAGTACCCCTCCGGGTCTCTTCCTTCTTCTTTCCTTCTTTCTGCTTTTCCTGCATGCCCAGGCATGCCACAGCACCAGTGGCCGTATCAGCACCAGCTCACATTCCTTTCCTTATTTGAGAAAAGACTGACTCTCTAGCTCACCGCAGACAACCCCTTCCCCTAAACATTTAGCCAATCGGGTTCAGCTTAGATTGTACGATCTGACCCCGGTCAGTTAAAAAAGGGCACAGGGGCAGGATTTGCGTCAAAAATAAAAACTTTCACTCTTCTTTGTTCTGTGTGCTCTTGTGGCAACCGGCCATACGAGAGGCACCTCTCTGTGCAAAGATAATTTTGCTTTGCTAAAAAATCCTTTGTCCAAGTGCTAGTTTTCCTTACGACTCTGGTTCTACTTCTAACACCTCTGTGGGTGTTTCTACCAGATACCTTTCCACACTCAGGTACATCTTTGCCTAAATTCCTAGAAGTGGCATTGCTAGCACCGAGTGTTCATGGATTTCGAATTCACAGAGATGCTGAGAAATGCCCTCCAAAGATGGTCCCTAATTGTGCCCGCCAATACCGATGTCAGAGGAAATGGCGCAGCGAGGAACTGTGAGGGCCTGTCCCTCCAGGGAACATCAGAAAGTGGCAAAACCCAAACAAGCAAACGCGCTGACCCTGGCCAGCGTCCCCCGGCTCTGCAGTTGTATTTCTAGGAGTCTCCTCTCGGATTTGTTCGTCCTGTTTCAAACTGTGTCTGGCTCCATCTGCACGCGTGTTCGCGTGTTCACGTGTTCTCCCACCCTCTGGTCCATCTGCACGCGTGTTCGCGTGTTCTCCCACCCTGTGGTTCGGACGTAGTCCCACGCTGTCCTAGGCTTCCTCCACCATCGCTTCCCCAAGACCTTCTCGTCCCCACCTGCCGTCCACCCACCCACCCCAGCAGAGGGGGTTGGAGTTCAATTGTATCTGAACTCTGGAAAATATTTGAAGGTTTGCAGCAGGCAAGGGAACATATAACCAAGAAAAGGCAACAGAACCAGATAGGAGAACCTTGTGGATTTTAACTTCCCCTTCCCCCATCCCCCATCCCCAGCTGGGTGACAGTCAGGAAGACAGCAGCCGGAGTTCCTGGTGTGGGGTGCTGCTGCCAGGGAAGCAGAGGGGACCTTGTTTGCAAGGCAGTGAGGTTGTCCGTTCCTACCTGTCTGGTAGCTCCCTAAAGGACTAACACACAGGGCTTGCCTTATTTCACCAACTCAGACTCAAGGCAGAGAGCAGCTACACCAAGGCTTTGTCACTGCCTTGCAGTGAACAAAACATTCACTGTTTTGTTTGTTAAACAGTCACTGCCACCTGGGGCCAAAGATATCAGCCAGAAAACACTGGGCACACCTGAAAAGCCTGGGAGGAAAAGCTGGGAGATGGCATGGTTTGAGGAATAAGGGAGTTGGGAGATCCCACTTACTCTTGGGAGTCCAGAAGGCCCCCACACATGCCCATGACGGGGCACAGCCTCAGAAAAGACCTGAGAAGCTCTCAGTGCTCACCTCTGGCTAAACTTCAGGCTCTGAGCAAGCAGGAAGTGAAGGTGCAAGCAGGAAGTGAAGGTGCAAACAGGAAGTGTGAAGGTGCAAGCAGGAAGTGAAGGGGAAGGCAGAGTCACAGACTCCCCAGCTGAGTGCTAAGGGTGTGGACCAACGTACAGAGCCCAGCTACAAGCCCTGGAGAAAAACATTTTTTTTGATTCCAGGGGTTTAAGGAACTCTGTCAAATTACTGTCTCAGCACTAAGCTAATAGAACAGTGAGCACACATGACGAAGAAACTATTTTTTAAGGTGACATAAACAAGCAAAAACAACCACAATCCACAACAATCAGCAACAGCAAATTGCACAGATGGGGAGAACCTGATACCCAGAAATATCCCATTATAACAGTCACTGTCCAGTTTTCACCAGACAGAGCAGGAAGAAATATGAGCTACTCATGGGGGAAAACAATTAATAGAAAATCTTCCTGAGGAAGACCAGAATTGGACTCACTAGATAAAGTCTTTCAATCAACTTTCTTAAACTGTTCAAAAAACTAAATAAAATCACAGACAAAGAATTAAGATAAACCAGGAGAATGATGCCTCACCAAATAGACAATATCAATAAAGAGATAGGAACTTTAAAAAGAAACCAAACAGAAATTCTGGAATTGAAAAGTACAGCAACTGAAATAAATAATTCATGATAGGGTTTCAACAGCAGATTTTATCAGGTGGAAGAATTAGTGAACATAAAGACAGATGGAATTAACATACTGTAGTCTGAGGAGTAGATGAGACAAAGGGGAGTAGATGTGAGAATGGAGAAAAATGAACAAATCTTAGAAGACCTGTGGGACACTATCGAGCATACCAACACACTTAACTGGATTTCCAGATGGAGGGGAGACAGGGGGAGCAGACAAAATAATTGAAGAAATAATGGCCAAAACTTCCCAAATTGAGAAAACACATCAATCTACACAGTCAAGCCACTCAGTGAACCCCAAGTAGAATAAACTCAAAGAGAGTCACACAAAAACACAGTGTAATCAAATTCTCAAAAGTCAAAACAGAATCTAGAAAGCAGCCGCACAGAAGACTAACAGTGGATTTCTCATCAGAAACCACAGAGGCCAGAGGCATTGGGATGACATATTTCACGTGCTGGCTTGGGGTACAGGGGCAGGGAAAACCAACAACCAAAAAGATATCAACATCTGACAAAATTATCCTCAAAAATGAAAGAGGGGCCAGGTGTGGTGACTCATGCCTGAAATCCCAGCACTTTGGGAGGCCGAGGCAGGTGGATCACAAGGTCAGGAGATCAAGGCCATCCTGGCTAAAACTAATATAGTGAAACCCTGTCTCTACTAAAAATACAAAAAATTAGCCAGGCGTGGTGGTGGGAGCCTCTAGTCCCAGCTACTCCAGAGGCTGAGGCAGGAGAATGGTGGGAACCCAGGAGGCAGAGCTCGCAGTGAGCGGAGATCTCGCCACTGCACTCCAGCCTGGGTGACAGAGCGAGACTCCATCTCAAAAAAAAAAAAAAAAAAAAAAAAGAAAGAAAGAAAGAAAGAGAAAGTGGTTCATTTCAAGGTAAATAAAACCTGAAAGGGCTCATTGCCAATAGACTTGCCTTATAAGAAATGCTAATTCAGGCTGAGATGCAAGGGCACTCGATAGTAACCTGGAGCCATATGAAGGAAAGGTAGCCATGTTGGTGGTTTGTGTGTTTATAAGAATTTTTCCATTACATACTGGTTATCTAATTTGTTGGTGTACAAATTTTCATAGTATTCCTTACAATCCTTTTTATTAATGTAAGGTTAGTAGTGATATTCCCATTTTCATTTATGATTTTAATTATTTGAATCTGTCATCTTTTAATCTAGATAAAGATTTATCTAGATAAAGATCTAGACAGATAAAGATTTGTCAAATCTGTTACTCTTCTCAAAGAACCAACTTTGGGGTTTATTGATTCTATTGATTTTTTACTTTCTGTTCCATTTTTCTGTGTTCTAGTCTTTATTTTCTACCTTCTGCTAAATTTGGATTCAGTTTGCTCTTCTTTTTCTGGTTCCTTAAGGTATCAAGTTAGATTAATGATTTGAGATCTTTCTATTTTTTAAAAATATAAGTATTCAGTTATCAATTTCCCTCTATATACTGCTTTCACTGCATGGCATAAGTTTTGGTTTGCTGTGTTTTCTTTTTTATTCATCTCAAAGTATTTTCTACCTTCTCTTTGAGTTTTTCCTTTGACTCATTGGTTGTTTGACAGTGTGTAATTTAATATACACATATTTGTGAATTCCAGTTTTTCTTCTGTTATTTTCTAGTTTCTTTCCATTATAATCAGAGAAGATAGTTTGTATGAGTTTAATCATTTTAAATTATTAAGACTAGTTTCGTGGCCTAAGGTACAGTCTAACTTGGCAACTGCTCCACGTGAACTTGAGAAAAGTGTGTTGTCTGCTGTTGTTGGGTTGGGTGCTTCTGCATCTATGTTAGACCTGTTTAGGGGGTTCTTCAAGTCCTCTGTTTCTTTACTGAATGTCAATTTAATTCCATTTTTTTTAATTACAGAGAATGACTCATTGATGTCTCTAACTCTTATTGTAGAACCAGAACTGTCTATTGCTTTCTTCATGTCTGTCCATTTTTGTTTCACATACTTTGGTGATCTGATGTTAGATACGTATATATTTACAATTGGTATATATTCCTGATGGATTCACGTTCATCAACGCATAAAGTCCTGTGGGCCCAGCCCCTGCTGATCAGTCTGCTCCAGCTTCTGCATGACAGTGGCTTCCTCCTTAGCCTCCTTTCCTGGCCATTCTCCTGGCCTGTGGCTGGCCCCTCCCCACCCAGGCCATCATGTCCCCAGGTAACATCCATGTGGCCCCCTGGGCAGCACATAGCATTCCTCAGTTGCTCTCACTAGAAGCCAATACTTCAGGTCCCACTTCCTAAGGTCTGGAAAATTATGATGGCCTAATAAAGCAAGCTGAGAAATTTAAGCTTAGCATTATTTCTCTCCCAATTATTTGACAGCATTCTGTGGTGAAAGTCTTCGGGTCCATAGTTTGCTTTATAGAATGGCTTTTAATCTTAGATTCATTTAATCAATACGATATATTTGGGATTTTTCCTTTTGTTGGATTCTGTCTTGACAAATAGACAGTTGTATCTCCACCAACACCATCAATACACAGACGCCTCTCATCATCCCATAAATTTCCCTCTTGCCCCTTTGTAGTCATTCCACATCCCCACCCTAACCCCGAACAGGCACTGATTTTTTGGGTCTTATTATTATTACTATTGCCATAATATCACGTCTATGGATTCCCATGGTGTTTAGTATTTTGCCATATAATATATGACTTAAATAGACCCTTCACTAAAGAACAGATATGGATGGCAAATAAACACACAAAAACATGCTCCATATCATGAATCATCAGGACAATGCGAACTTAGACCCTAGTGACTCTCTCTATACAGCTGTGCTGACTAAAGTAACAACATATCTGCTGTGCAGGACTGGCAAGAATGTGGGGCTTTGCTGATACGGTTGAGCTTAAACCTCCCATCTCACTTTGGTTTTTGCTTATGCAAGGAATGTACTCCATTTTATCTCCTTGCTTTACTGCTTTTGGATTGAGTGTTTTAAGTTTTGTTTTATTCCTTCATTGTATTGGTTCCTAGTGCTACCATAGCTAATTATACCAAAGGAGTGACTGAAAACAATGGAAAATTATTCTCTCACAGTTCTGAGGGCCAGGCACTCGAAACAAAGCACACAGCATTCCTCAGGTGGGCAGAGCCATCTTTCTCTGAGCTCCAAGGGAAACTCTGTCCTTGCCCCTTCTAGCTTCTGGTGGCACCCAGCAAACCTTGGTGTCCGTTGGCCTCTATCTTCACTCCGATCTTCGCCTCTGTTGTCATATCATCTTCTTCCCTTTGTGCGTATGTCTGGACTTCCTTTTCCTTTCTCTGGTAAAGACACTAGACATTGGATTTAAGGTTCACTATGATCCCATATGACTTAACTAATTACATCTGCAAATACCTTATTTCCATATAAGATCATATTGTGCAGTTCTGGGTGGAGATGACTTTTGGGGAGGCGTCATTCAACCAAGTACGTGCATCTACTTCCTAGTGAGCTGTATATTCCTCTATTATTATAGTGGAGATTATAACATAAATCCATGACTTTTTAAAGTCTAATGTAAATTAGACCTTATATTATTTTTCAGATGGTGCAGTGTGCTTAAGCCACTTTAACTCCATGTAGCCCCCCTGAATTTTGTGTTCTTGCCATGTATTTTATTTCTATAAATATTTTACAACTTATAAGACAGTTTATACAGTGAACATTCATTTAGATTTTCCCCATTTGTTCTTCTTTTGCTACATTTCATTTCCTTATCAACTTCTTGCTTTCATCTGTGATTGTTTTTGTTCTGCCTAATGCTCTCATTAGTATTTTCTGTAGTGCAGATCCTGCTGGTGACACATCCTTTCAGTGTCCAGAGGACGTCTTTATTCTGTTCTCATTTGGGGGAAATCTTCTTCCCAGGTATAGAATTCTAGCTTTGTGCTTCTTTTCTTTCAGACAGTAAATATATCATTCCATTGTCCTCTACCTTCCATCATTTCTACTGAGAAGTCATCTGTGAATGTTATTGTTGCTTCTTTGAAGGTAATACGTCTTGTTTTCCTCTGGCTGTTTTTAAATTTTTCTCAGTCTTTGGATTTCAGCCCCAGTGTGCCCAGGTGTAGTCTGCTTTGTATTCACTTGCTAAAGATTCTTGGTTTGGGAGGTTCCTTTTTTCTTTTTGTTTTTTCTTCTCTTTTCTTTCTTTTTTTTTTTTTTTCTTTTTCAACAGATCACCTTCTGTTGCCCAGGTTAGAGTGCAGTGGTGCAATCTTGGCTCACTGCAGCCTCTACTCCCAGGCTCAAGTGATCCTCCTCCTTAGCCTCTTGAGTAGCTGGGACTACAGATGTACCTCCAAGCTGGGCCAATTTTTTATATTTTTTGTAGAGTTTTTTTTTTTTGAGACAGAGTCTTGCTCTGTCGCCCAGGCTGGAGTGCAATGGTGCGATCTCGGCTCACTGCATGCTCTGCCTCCCACATTCACACCATTCTCCTCCTCAGCCTTCTGAGTTGCTGGGACTACAGGCACATGCCACCATGCCCAGCTATTTTTTTTTTTTTTTTTTTTTTTTTTTTTGTATTTTTAGTAGAGACGGCATTTCACCATGTTAGCCAGGATGGTCTCGATCTCCTGACCTTGTGATCCACCCGCCTCTGCCTCCCAAAGTGCTGGGATTACAGGTGTGAGCCACTGCACCCAGCCAAGATTGGGTTTTGCTATGTTGTCCTGGCTGGTCTTCAACTCCTGAGCTCAAGCAATTTGCCCACCTTTGCCTCCCAAAGTGCTGGTATTACAGGTGTGAGCCATCACACCTGGCCTAAAGATTCTTAAATGTTTTTATGTTTTTTGCATCTACGCATTTCATCAGTTTAAGTTCTTGTCCATTATATCTTCAAATATTTTACTACCCTTATTTTACTCCTCTCCTTGTAGGATTTTAATCATTTTTCCCATAAATTTTCACAAAATATAGGCATATTTATTGCTCCACTTTCTTTATTTCCCTCTTTTCTTTCCCATCTCTGTATTCAGGCTTGAAATTTCCTCATCTCCCTTCCTTTACTAATCTTCTCTTTGGTTTTGTCTACAGGTTGTAAAGCTAAGTTGCTTAGTTCTTAATTTCAGCTATTGTGTTCTTCGTTTCCAGAATTTCTGTTTGATTCCATTTAATAAATCCAGTTTGACAATGAAATTCTCCATTTGTTCTCTTTTTTTCTTGAGCAAAGTTAATCAGCATTACTTTAAATTCCAGTTTCACAATTCTAATATGTAGATCTCCTGCACATCTGTTTCTCTTGCTTGTTTTTTCCTCTTGGTCTTTTGGTCAGTTGGTCTTGTCTTCTAGTATCCCTAATAATTTTTTGACTGAATGAAGGACTTTATGAAAATTTATAAGATTATTTGTGCTTCTGTTGATGCTGCTGTCTCCAGAAGAGATCACTTTTGTTTCTGGGGGGCAGTTAGGCTACAGGCAGATCATATGAGTTCAATACGAGCTGATTTAAAGATAGGCTTCATTCTTCTTTCTGGTTTTTCCTTCCTCCTAGGGGTAGCCCTTCACTTATATTCAGGATTTCCAACTGAAAGCCTAGGGTTTTGTGTTTTTCTAACTAGACTGCCTCTACCTTGTCAGGTCCTGAACTCCGTGTTCTCTTCTAATTCCATGAGACTACTAAAAGCTCTGCTCAGCTGATCAGCCTCTCGGCCTTTTGGCTGTGGTCTGTGAATTGGTAAATGCCTCAATAAGAAAATCCACAAGGAATATTGGAGTCACTTCTGTGCACTTTCTCTCTAGTGGGGATTCACTCACTCAAGTCTCAGCTGTCTTGATACCTCCCGGCCCCTACGAACAGGAGATTTTGTTTGTAAACCAGATTTCCTCATTTTTCTCAGCTAGATGCCAGTCTGATGTAAGCCAGTTTCCCACACAGGAAAGAACTTGACAGAGCATTTTATACAGCATAAGAAAAAGGTGGCACAGTGGAATCATTTTCAGAGCTCAGAATTATTCTTCAATAATTTCTCTAAAAAAGTCTTACTTGAGTCCATTTTTCTAAAGGCTCTTCCTTGGGTCAGGCACTATTTTAGGTCTTTGAGGACTGAGTGGTAAACAAGACAAACACACTTCCTGCACACAAGCAGCTTACATTTGCAGAACGGAAGCTGAGGACAGCAAGGACAATGAGCAGGAATGGGGAAGACACGTGGTGCAGAAACACTGATGATGGCCAGGCACAGGGCTCACGCCTGCAACCCCAGCACTTTGGCCAAGGCAGGAGGATCACTTGAGACCCCAACTGTCCAAAAAAAAAAAATACATAAATAAGAAATATTGATCATGGGACTTGAGTTATCTATGATTGAAGCACATCATAAAGCTATGGCCTTTAAGAGCAGAACCAAATCCATGGGCCAGTCCAAAACTTTTCTTTCCTGTCTGAAACCCAGTCCTATCCCCTGCGTTCCCACACGCACGTCTGAGGGGGCCTCGGGGAAGGCCGTGGGGAGGGGCATGGCCTCTCCTTCCTCGCTCCTCTTCTCCCTGTTTCGGGCTCTAAGGGGGAAGGAACGTGCAGGGCCACCACCGCGGGGCTCACTGGCCCCTGCTGCACCTTCTCGCCGGCTGCTCCAGTGATCCTGTGCTTCTCCTGGCTGCTTCTGCCTCTTCAGTGAGGACCTGCTTTAGGGAGCAGACGCCCCCATAATCATGAGTGGGACAGCTCTTGCCTTGGCATGCCACACTTTGTGTAAGGGTGAAGGGCCACCCCTGCCTCTACAGCCCCCTTCTTACAACCTGGGCAGCACTGGAGGGGTGCAGACCCGGCCCACCTCCACTCTTGCCCCCAAGGATCCACATGGGACAGGCTACAGCCCAGACATGACAGGAGATTTATGAGCTGGGCCACATCACAGGCAAACAAACATCCCTAGTCACGACACACGCCGCCTCTCAGCAATCAGGAAGGGGAGGCTGTGGGCCCTGGAACAACAAGGCCAGGAGGGGTATAAAAGCCGGAGAGCCCCACGAAGCTCACACGCTCACACACTTACTCACTCCCATAGTCACTCCCTCACACCTCCCCCAGCTCACCTCCTCCCACCCCAGCATGGCCGCGTCCACGATGTCCGTCTGCTCCAGCGCCTGCACTGACTCCTGGCAGGTGGACAACTGCGCAGAGAGCTGCTGTGAGCCCCGCTGCTGCGCCCCCAGCTGCTGCGCCCCGGCCCCCTGCCTGACCCTGGTCTGCACCCCAGTGAGCTGTGTGTCCAGCCCCTGCTGCCAGGCGGCCTGTGAGCCCAGCCCCTGCCAATCAGGCTGCACCAGCTCCTGCACGTCCTCGTGCTGCCAGCAGTCTAGCTGCCAGCCGGCTTGCTGCACCTCCTGTCCCTGCCAGCCGGCTTGCTGCACCTCCTCTCTGTGCCAGCAGGCGTGCTGTGTACCCGTCTGCTGCAAGCCTGTGTGCTGTGTGCCCGTCTATAGTGGGGCTTCTTCATGCTGCCAGCAGTCTAGCTGCCAGTCACCTTGCTGCACCTCCTCCCCCTGCGAGCAGGCCTGCTGCATGCCCGTCTGCTGCAAGCCTGTGTGCTGTGTGCCCACCTGCTCTGAGTTTTCCTCTTCATGCTGCCAACAGTCTAGCTCCCAGCCAGCTTGCTACACCTCCTTGCCCTGCCAGCAGGCCTGCTGCATGCCCGTCTGCTGCAAGCCCGTCTGCTGTGTGCCTGTCTGCTCTGGGGCTTCCTCTCTGTGCTGCCAGCAGTCTAGCTGCCAGCCGGCTTGCTGTACCACCTCCTGCTGCAGACCCTCCTCCTCTGTGTCGCTCCTCTGCCGCCCCGTGTGCAGGTCCACCTGCTGCGTGCCCGTCCCCTCCTGCTGTGCCCCCACCTCCTCCTGCCAGACCAGCTGCTGCCGCCCGGCCTCCTGCGTGTCCCTCCTCTGCCGCCCCACGTGCTCCCGCCCGGCCTGCTGAGCCCTCTGCTCAGGCCAGGAGTCCAGCTGCTGATGTGCACACCCCCCTGGGCCAGCTGGGCTCAATTCCTGACCTGGTTAGGTGGCTGCCACCACCTAGGACGGGTCCCCGTGTCTCCCCTCTGCTGAGGTGACCTCCCCCTCCTCGCTCCCAGGAGCCCCCATCCTTGCAGCTCCCCACCTCTTGCCTCCCAGTAGGTGCCCACCTGCCTGCTGGGTCCCCTTTCCTCCCTCCCAGCTTTTCTGCCTTGGGTCACTTGGCTTCGACTTGAACCTGTCAGCACCTCCTCCTGCTCCCCAATAAACTCTCCTTGGTCACCTGATTCTCTTTTCCTGTTGTGCTCCTGGGGACACACAGTTTTGAGCTGACATTGGTCTCCTCCAGCCATAACTGTTTCTAGGAGTGAGTGACTTAACCTAGAAGTCACAGGGGACAGTGGCCTAACTCCTCCAGGGAGGTCACCAGGTGGGACTCACGGCCACTCCCAGGAAGGCTCAGTCCTGGCTCAGCCCCCATGCCCAGGTCTTCCTGAGCCTGGTCATTCACTGTGGTGCCCTGGGTTGTGGGGCTCTCCAGGTCCCAGGACCGTCCCACTGTCCCACCTGGGAGAGACCACCCTGCAGAGTCACCTGCTGGGAAGCTGGTCTGGCATCCGGGCACTGCAGCCTCCAGGTCTGGTCACTCTCTCTGTGCCACCCCAAGGGTTCTGCCCATTTAGCAGCAATGTGAGGGGAGAGTGAGGGGCTGCTGCACCTGCACAGGAAACAAGGGACTCGATGGGGACAAAAGCATCATGGGGTGGGTGGACGGATGCACAGGATTCCCCGAAACCCGGGCACTGCCCAGGTTCTTCTCTGGGGGCAGCAGGTTCCATGGAGGTGTAGGGATGAGAAGCCTGGGTCCCACAGATGACGCCGGTGTGGGCACACAGGCAGTAACACTCCCATCTCTCTAAGGCTTGGTCCACGCAGGGGGCATGAGCTGCCTGTGATATCCTGTGGGAAAGGCCGTCAGTGGGGACAGTGGTAAGATCAGGCAGCACGTGAGGCTCTGGGCAGAGCAGTCTGTCCTCAGACTGAGACAAGCTCCTGCAGGCCAGCTGCAGAGACCAAAACCCTGATGAGAATGCCCGCCCAGGATGCTGCCGTTGCCCCACAGCCAGGCCGGCCACAGCCTGATGGATGTGGTGCTGCCGTGGCTGTGGTCACAGCAGGCACAGAAACGCCACAGAAAGTGAGGCGGAACCCGGGTGGGGGGTTGGGGGGCGTGTGATTGCTGCCCAGCGCCCTCAGTGACTGGGGGACCCTGCGTGACCCCGGCTCAGCCTGCTCTGCTCTCAGTTCCCTGCCCTCTGCACTGACGGCTACTGGGAACCCACTATGGTCTAAGTGCACGGCTGCCCACACTGTTTCCTGTTCACATTCCTAGCCCATTTTCCATCATGCTGTGTGTTTTTCTTATGGATTTAGGGCTGGGGATCCTCTGTCCATCACACGCACTCCAAATATTTCCAAACCCATCATTGCTTCTGTACAGCACACTCCCTGAGACTGGAAATGGCCTACATTTGTTGATACTGGTTTCGTTGTTATTGTCTAGATTCAACTTCTTGCCCCATTTGCTGAGAGGACTTGTGTGAGGTATGACATATTAATCTTTCTCTTCCACCAATAGCCAACTGTCCTTTTGTAAAGTTAGTTTGTTCTCTCCAACTCCCATTTGAAACGTCTCTTTCCCCTGATAAAAATGTTTGTATAGTCTGCTTCTGAAATCTATATTTTGTATTTTGTTCTATGAATCTCTTGATCTATCCTTGCATCCGTTCCAGATGTTTTACCCATGTTATTCAGCTTCATAATATATCCTAACATCTCATAAGGAAAGTGCCACTATCTTATTTTCTAAAAACGTTGATTCTAGCTTGTTCTCGATTAATTTTTTGAAAGCTTTTCAAGTATTTTTTAAACTGCTATAATTTTTATTGGGATTGTATTGAGCTTTTAAATATGTAGGAGGAAACTATAATTGTTCATATTGTCTTGCCTTGCAGTTACATAGTACAATAGGCCCATTTAGAATTCTATCATTTTCTTCTATAGGTCTAAAATATTCCTCTTTGGGTTAATTCCTAGGTATTTCATAGGGATGTTTCACTAGTGTGAATGGGGAACAGTTTTCTATTATGTCGTCTTAGTACATAAATCTTACATATATATCTATATAAATTATTCATATATATATTGTCTTCATATCAAACCGTATGTTTAGCTCCTTTCCTTTGCAAGTTCTCTTATTAGTTCTTACAGTTTGTCATTGATTTTCTTGGATTTTTCTGTGTAGATGAGCTTATCATTTGAAAATCAGGAGAATTTAACTTCTCATTTCCAATCTTTAAAACTCCCATTTCTACTGTTTTTCCTGTAGCAACATTACTTTGAACACCCAGGATGATGCTGAATAAAATTCAAAGAATCCTTGATTGTTCCTGACTTTCATGAGAAAGTGTCAGAGGTTCACCACTGCACACGGTGTTTGCTGTGGGGTTTAAGTAGAAACCTTTTATTTTTAAACCAAGTCTTTCTATTTCCTTTTTGCTATGAATTTCCATTTACTAGAATCAAGAAGGAATGTTCAGAGGGGGAGAGGTGGATTCTAGAGACATGGTGCTCCCTGAGGCATAGTTTCTAAATCTCCCTAAATCCCAAATAGAAACAGAATTACCAGATAGAAAAAGAAAAACCCATGGGTTCCATTTAGGACAGAACTTAATGGCAGGATATCACCCAAGGGCCCAAAATGCGAGTGGGTAGGAACCAGGCCCAGAAGCCAGTGTTGCTGAGGTCTGTGCAGGAGGATGCCCAGGGGAGCACTGACAGGAGCAGCAGCCTGAGGATAGGAGAAGCCCAGCACCACCTGAAAAGGGGGCCAGAGTGCGAGCAGCCCCTGCAGCTGGGCAGGTCGCTCCTCTCCATCAGCCATGGAACACCAGTGGCTGCAGGGAGAAGCCTGACAGGGCTAGACTCGGCCACTGTGAACTCTTGAGCCTGAGTCACCAGGGCTTCTTTCCATGGAAGGGTCCCTCTGTCTCCCAACCTGAGGGTAAGGAGCCTGGAGTGGAAACAAAGTTAGGCAGAACAGAAAGTCCACTTCCAGTGGAAAAAGACCTAATAGCCCCATAGGTAGTTTTTGTGTTTGTTTTTGCTTTTGTTTTGTTTTGATAAACATAGAAATTAATCCTTCTGGTCTTAAAGCTCAAAACTTTGCTTTATCTGTAATCCCAGCACTTTGGGAGGCCGAAGCAGGCAAATCACCTGAGGTCAGGAGTTCAAGACCAGCCTGGCTAACATGGTGAAACGCCATCTCTACTAAAAATGCAAAATTAGCTGGGTGTGGTGGCGGGCACCTGTAATCCCAGCTACTTGTGAGGCTGAGGCAGGAAAACTGCTTGAACCTGGGAGGCGGAGGTTCCAGTGAGCAGGGATCCTGCCACTGCACTCCAGCCTGGGCAACAGAGTGAGACTCTGTCTCAAAAAAACAAAAAACAAAAATAAAAACAAACGAAACCTTTGCTTTATCTGGGCAAGGAAGCAATGATGATGAACAAGGGGTCCCATGCCTCATTGTCAGGATGTGGTGAACTGGTGATTGACTGATTGATTGAATGAGCAAAAAAGCTCATTGATACTTTTTTGAGAGGCCTTTGTTTTACACACTGTTACATTTCTTCCCTGCGACATAAACCCCTGGTTTTAGTCAGAAAGATGGATTTGAGACTGAACTCGCATCTCATCCGCTGCAACAACCGACTAAAGCCTTCTTCCTGGGCAACTGATTGTCTCAGTGACTGGCTTTTTGTGTGTGAACAGCAGGACCCAGACTGAACCCTGGGTGTTGCAGGAACACACCAGGATGGAGTAAGAAGGACTAGATGGACTTTCCCACCCGGGCCAACTGAAACAATTATCAAAATCATGCAACAGTGGTTTGGGATATTGGACTTGAGGCAGCACAGCACAGACATCCCTGAGAGCAGGAGGCAAACACAGAAGTCTCGTGACCATCTCTTCCACCACCCTGCTTAGAGAGTTTCCAGGATACAGTGCAGACAGGGGAACCTGGGTTTCAGAGACGGATCTGGGAGGCAAGGAAGACCAAGGCAGTTCATGTTCCTAGGACAGAGTGCCAGCGGGGAAAGGGCTGCACCAAGAGAGCTGCCAGCATCCACAGAGGTCCCCTCAAATCTTCAGCTTAGTAATGACCAGCAAATGTGTGTGAGACTGAGACTGGGGAGAACTGATAAAATTAGGTGCCATAACCCTCAGAGACCAAACAGAGCCAGAAATAGTGCCTACTCCCACCTGCTTGGGTGGAAAAGCCTCGTAGTTTTCAAGGCATTGGGTAGATGACTCAGAAGTGGGAGCATAACTAGCCCTAGAGTAGCCACTGGTCCAGTCTTGCCTAACCCAGCTTATAGGCAAGCTCCAAGATAATGAGCTTTCCAGTGACTTAACTGCACCCTACAACACAGCTCAAGAGCATTCGTAAGAATCAAAATATCCAGCACCCAATAACATAAAATTTGCAATGCTGGGCATCCATTCAAAAACTACCAGGCATGCAAAGAGGCAGGAAAATGTGGCATCTATTAAGGATCAGATCAGTTGAAACCAACTCAGAAATGTCACAGATCATAGAGCTAGTAAGCAAGGACATTAAAGAGTCATAACTATATTCCATACATTCAAGAAGTTAGAGAAAAGGTAGGCATATTAAGGAAAGACAAGGAGGATCTTTTTAAAGAAGATACAAATAGAACATCTAGAGAGGAAAACAATACCTGAGGTGAAAATTACACTGGATGAGATTAACAGCAGAATAAACACTGCAGAAGAAAAATCAAGTGAATATGAAGACATAGCAATAGAAACGATCTCAAAGGAAACACAGAGACAAAAAAACAAAGCACTAGTGAGTTGTAGGAAACATCCAGTAACCTCACATACATGTAATTGGGGTTCTCATGAAGAGAGAGAAGGAGGCATGGAAAAGAGACTGTCAGATTAGATAAAAAGGAAAATCCCAACTATGCTTCTTGCAAGAAGTACACTTTACATAAAATGACATAAAGAGGTTAAAGTTTTTAAATGGAAAAAGGACTAAATTAATCCTGAAGCAGGCATAAAGTATGAAACAGTAAAGATAAAAGCAGAAATTGATTAAGTGAAAAGTAAAAAACAATGTGATAATCAATGAAATCAAAGCTTGCTCTTTGAAAAGATAAATTTAATAAACATCTAGTTAAACTTACTGGGAAAAGATAACAAAGACACAAATTGTCAGTATCAGGAAGGGAAGAAGAGGCATTACCACATACATATCCCACAAGCATTAAAAGAATAAAAAGGGGCCAGAGAGGTGGATCACACCTGTAATCCCAGCATTTTGAGAGGCTGAATTGGGAGGATTTCTTGAGGTCAGGAGTTCAAGACCAGCCTGGGCAATATAGCGAGACTCCATCCATACAAAAACTTTAAAATTACCTGGGCAGGTGGCATGTGCCTATCATCCCAGCTACTCGGGAGGCTGAGGCAGGAGGATCACTTGAGCCCAGGAGTTCAAGGCTGCCAAAAACTGTACACAAACAATGTTTACAGAAGCTTTGCCCATAATCGTCAAAACAGGAGACAAAACATCCTTCAGTCATTGAATGGGTAAACAACCTGTGGTATATCCATACAATGGAATACTACTGAGCAATTAAAAGCAATAAACTAGTGACATACAGCACAACTTGGATGAATCCCAAGCGCATTTTGCTAAGTGAAACAAGTGAGACCTGCTGGGCGGCATATTGCATGATTCCATTCATTATTCTACACACTGAATGTCCAAGTTACATGACATTCTAAAAGAGACAGTGAGTCAACACCAGGGGATTTTTGAGGATGCTGGAATTTCTGTCTGGCACTATGGTGGTACATACAGGACTTGAAATACTTGTCAAAATTCATGGAACTATGCACCACAAAGGGTGAATTAAATGAAAAAGGAGAAAGAGGGGGAGAGGGCAGGAGGATGATGAGGCGGAGGACAAGGAGGAGGAGGACGAGGAGGAGGAGGAGGGGGACGAGGAAGATGAGGAGAAGGATGAGGAGGAGGAGGAGGATTAATCATTGCTACTTGGTTCTATAAGATTAAGGGAAGCAGGTTACTTCCTCTCCCTAAAGAAGTTAAGAATCTAATTTCTGCTGATTTTTTTTTCTCCTTATTCTTGTATGTATTGTACTTCTCTTTGAAGCTGCTTTTTGTTTTGTGGGACTATATGCTCTGAAGACATTTTCATAGTTGCATTGTGTGAAACGCTCTGATTTCCGTTAGACCAGATGATTTAGTAGAGTTCAATATTCCTAGTAACTTTCCCGCAGACTGAAGACTTGCTTCGACTGTCTTTGGACATGCGGATTTTCTAAGCTGCAGTAGGATGCCAGTCTCTCTGGAGTTGTTAGGGTTTTTCTTTCTATTTGGTGTCAGAAGTGTCGCCAGCCTGTCCAGATGTGCACCATTCTCCGTTCAGTTTGTCCCATATTTGGTAAAATTTCAAATCTGAAGACCCTTGGTTTCATTCCATCCTGGGAAGTTTTCTCCGATTTGGATTCCTCCCTTTTGCCGCTCTCTTCCTGGAAAATCCTGTTTGATGAACACTGGATATTCTGGAAGAATCATGTTTCTCTTAAGTTTTCTCCTATATGTGCCATCTGTGTCATTCTGCATTGTGTGTGAGACCCTTCTTTCTCTCTTCCCGTTAACTCCTTCTCGCCGCAGTGGCTCCAGCCTGCTGTTCAGCCCTTCTCTGCGTGCAGGGCGTCTTCAGCTCATGAGCAGCACTCATCAGAGGGGCCCTCGCTCTGTCCTGACTTTCGGGGCCCTGTTGCCCAGGCACAGAGTCTGGGAATTCAGGTCCCCTGCAACATGACAGAGTGCACAGCTCAAAAGACAGGCTGCATGCTGAGGATACGTGGTCTGTGAAATGTCTGCTTAGAGGACCAGGCACAGAACAGGGCATCAACCCAGCCCTCAACCCTAATCAGGGACTTTACAGGCTGGGCAAATGCTGTTGTGTAAATAAACTAGAATGAATGAGGACTCCAAGGACCCAGCTCAAAACACCAACAAGGAAAGGGAAGACTCGTGGAGCCTCCAGCTAGAACAACACACACCCTAGCCAGATATAAAAGCCCAGCTGCCCACAGCACCTCAGGCACTCACTCACACACACACACACACACACACACACACACACACACACACACACACACTCCTCACACAACCCCCAGCTCAACCCCCAGTATGGCCGCATCCGCCATGTCTGTCTGCTCCAGTGATCTGAGCTATAGCAGCCGGGTCTGCCGGCCCAGATCCGGTGACTCTTGCACTGATTCCTCCTGGCAGGTGGACGACTGCGCAGAGAGCTGCTGTGAGCCCCCCTGCTGCGCCCCCAGCTGCTGCGCCCCGGCCCCCTGCCTGACCCTGGTCTGCACCCCAGTGAGCTGTGTGTCCAGCCCCTGCTGCCAGGCGGCCTGTGAGCCCAGCCCCTGCCAATCAGGCTGCACCAGCTCCTGCACGTCCTCGTGCTGCCAGCAGTCTAGCTGCCAGCCGGCTTGCTGCACCTCCTCCGCCTGCCAGCAGGCATGCTGTGTGCCTGTCTGCTGCAAGACTGTGTGCTGCAAGCCCGTGTGCTGTGTGCCCACCTGCTCTGGGGATTCCTCTTCATGCTGCCAGCAGTCCAGCTGCCAGCAAGCTTGCTGCACCTCTTCCCCGTGTCAGCAGTCCTCCTGTGTGCCCGTCTGCTGCAAGCCTGTCTGCTCCAAGTCCGTCTGCTGTGTGCCTGTCTGCTCTGGGGGTTCCATTTCATACTGCCAGCAGTCTAGCTGCCAGCCGGCTTGCTGCACCTCCTCCCCCTGCCAGCAGACCTGCTGTGTGCCCGTCTGCTGCAAGCCTGTGTGCCGTGTGCCTGTCTGCTGTGGGGCTTCCTCATGCTGCCAGCAGTCTAGCTGCCAGCCAGTTTGCTGTGCCTCTTCCTCCTGCCAGCAGGCCTGCTGTGTGCCTGTCTGCTGCAAGGCCGTCTGCTGTAAGCCCGTCTGCTGTGTGCCTGTGTGCTCTGGGGCTTCCTCTCTGTGCTGCCAGCAGTCTAGCTGCCAGCCGGCTTGCTGCACCTCCTCCTGCTGCAGACCTTCCTCCTCCGTGTCCCTCCTCTGCCGTCCCGTGTGCAGCTCCACCTGCTGCGTGCCCGTCCCCTCCTGCTGTGCCCCCGCCTCCTCCTGCCAGACCAGCTGCTGCCGCCCGGCCTCCTGCGTGTCCCTCCTCTGCCGCCCCACGTGCTCCTGCCCGGCCTGCTGAGGCCTCTTCTCAGGCCAGGAGTCCAGCTGCTGACAGGCATGTCTCCCAGGGCCAGCCAGGTTCAGGTCCTGACCTGGGTTAGGTGGCTGCCCCCACCTGGGATGGGGTCCCCGTGTCTCCCCTGTGCTGAGATGACTTCTCCCTCTTTACTCCCAGGAGTCCCATCCTCGCTGCTCCCCAGCTCCTGCCTCCCAGCAGGTACCCACCTGCCTGCTGGGTCCCCTGTCTTCCCTCCCAGCTTCTCTGCACTGGGTCACTTGGCCTCAACTTGAGCCTGTCAGCACCTCCTCCTGCTCCCCAATAAACTCTCCTTGGTCACCATTCTCTTTTCCTGTTGTGCTCCTGGGGGGACACATGGTATGAGCTGACATTGGTCTCCTCCAGCCATGACTGTTTTTAGGAGTGAGGGCAGTGGCCTGCCTCCTCTGGACGGGTTACCAAGTGGGACTCCGGCCACACCCAGGAAGGCTCAGTCCTGCTCAGCCCCCTTATGCCCTGGGTGTGAGCAGGGCTGGGGTGGAGACTCCCTGCCACAGTTCTCCTGGCTGTGGGCTCAGCTCTCCCTTCCCAGCCAGCTCCCTGCCCCACCTCAGGGCTCCCTAACGTTCCCACCATCACTGGAAGGATTTTGTCTTTCCTTTGTCACTTACTGGCATCCACACATCACACCCATGCTCTGAAAGCCTCCAGCTGCCAGTGTTCCCTCTCGTGGGGAGGGGGTGAGTTCAGGTGGCCGCCTCCCACCAGAGACATCAAAGGGGCCGGGTTGTCCTCTCCACTCCCAGGACAAGCAGGGCGCATGGGACCCAAACTAGGACAAGTGGGTTTTGCTGAATTGAACGTTAAATTAAATATGCAGACTGTGGCCGGGCACAGTGGCTCACGCCTGTAATCCCAGCACTTTGGGAGGCCAAGGTGGGCGAATCACAAGGCCAGGAGTTCGAGACCAGCCTGACCAACATGGTGAAACCGTGTCTCTACTAAAAGGTACAAAAATTAGCGGGGCATGGTGGTGCACACCTGTAATCCCAGCTACTCAGGGGGATGAGGCAGGAGAATCGCTTGAACCCGGGAGGGGGAGCTTGCGGTGAGCTGAGATTGCGCCACTGCACTCCAGCCTGGGCGACAGAGCGAGACTCTGTCTCAAAAAAAAAAAAAAGGCAGACCATAGAGGGTGATAAGCTTCTTTGGAAAAGTGGCTGCCTAGAATATGGCTTCCAGTTTTACATGGGCAAAGACTTGCTAAAAATATATATGCAGTCATGTATTGCTTAATGACGGGATTACGTTTTGAGGAATGCAATTTTTAGGCGATTTTGTCATCGTGTGAACATCACTGAGTGTATTTACATGAACCTAGACGGTGCAGCCCACTACACACCTAGGCTGTATGGTGCACACACTGCACACCAAGGTTCTACGGCTCCTAGCTGCAAACCTTACAGCACGCTACAGTGTGAATACTGCACGCAGTCGCAGTGTACAAACAGTGTATTTGTGTTTCTAAACACAGACAAGATACAGTAAAAAGTCAGTGTTCTAATCTTACAGGACCACCATCCCATGCTGTGCACGGTCGGCTGAAACATGGTCTGGCCGCACATGACTGGATACTCTCTAACTTTTCACACCTGCTTTACCTTTCAGGCTTCATCACTTTCAATTCTTTAATTGTGTTAGGCTAGGAGTTAATGGAATCTAAATTGCAAATAAGTACAATCAAGTACTTCGTTTCACATAACCCAAATTGGAAAGGAAGCCAAAAAGCTCTGGGGTCTTGGTGGACACTGCATTTGTATTCGTTCTTTGTTTTTAATTGTCGTAAAATACACATAACATAAAATTTACCATCGAAACTATTTTTAAGGGTACAGTCAGTGGCATTCAGGACATTCATGTTGTTGTGCAGCCATCACCACTGTTCATCTCCAGAACTTCTTCGTCTCCCAACACTGAAACTCCACACCCATTAAACAGTCACTCCCCGTCACCCCCCAGCCCCGGAACCCACCATTCTACCTTTTGTCTCCGTGAATCTGACCAGTCTAGGGACCTCATATAAGCGGAACATCCCCAAGGTTCATCCATGTCGTAGTGGGTGTCAGCATTTCCTTCCCTCTTTATGGCTGACTGACATTCCACTGTGTGGATGGACCACACTGTGTTTACCCAGGCATCTGTTCATGGACACTTGTGTTGCTTCTACCTTTTGGCAATTGTGAGTAAAGCTGCTATGAAAATGGGTGTACAAGTATCTCTTTCAATTCTTTTGAGAATGGACCCAAAAGTGGAATTGCTGAATCATTTGGTCATTCTGTTTATAACTTTTTGAGCCACTGTTTTCCACAGTGGCTGTGCAATTTTAGTTTCCCACCAACAGTGCACAAGAGTTCCAGTTTCTCCACATTGTCGCCAGCATAACACATTCTGTTCTTTGGGCATTAGCCATCCTAGTGTGTGGGGGTGCCTTCGGTTTTACCATGGACCCGTGCTCCTAAGCCAGTCCCTACTCCCTGGCGCCAGCCTTGCCCCTGGCCCAGCAGCCCCCCCACCTCTTACACATCAGCCCTGTCACATACCAACTCCACCCCTCACACACCAGTCCCGCCCTCTCACACCAGCCCCACCCCCTCACACCAGCCCCACCCCCTCACACCAGCTCCACCCTCTCACATACCAGCCTCGCGGCTCACACACCAGCCCCACCCTCTCACATATCATCCACACCCACCTCACACACCAGCCCCACCCCGTCACTCCATCCCCACCCTCTCACACACCAGCCACGCCCCTCACACACCCAACCCCCTCACAGCAACCCTACCCTCTCACAACAGCCCTGCCCCTCACACAC
>NC_045452.1:34823211-34834026 GCF_002776525.5 Piliocolobus tephrosceles
AGCCCCACCCCTTCACACCAGCCCCACCCCTCACACCAGCCCCACCCCTCGCACCAGCCCTAGCCCTCCATCAACCCCATCCGTCCCTATTAGAGGGCTAGAGGGCCCCTATCTGCCCTGCCCTTCCCATCCACCACACCCCCTCGCCTTGCCCCGCCCCTCCAGTCAGCCCCTGCTCCTCTCACCACCTGTGCTCATCACCGCTGCCCTTCCTATCTGCCCTGCCCCCGTGTCCAACCCCTACCCCTGTCCCATCCTGAGCCTGGCCCTCTCCCTGCAGAGAAACGAGTACCTGCTGACGGTGGTGGCGGAGGAGAGCGACCTGCTGCTGCTCGGCCTGCGGTTCTCGCCTGCCCAGCTGCACTTCCTGTTCCTTCGTGAGGACACGGCCGGTGCCTGGCAGACCCGAGTGTCCTTCCGCAGCCCAGCCCTGGTGGACAGTCGCTGGCACACGCTGGTCCTGGCTGTGTCTGCAGGCGTCTTCTCCCTCACCACGGACTGTGGCCTCCCGGTGGACATGTAGGTACCCACCGGGGAGGGTGCACCTGCGGCCCGCAGAGTCCTGCCAGGCCAGGTGTCCTTCAGCCATGCTCGCCGGGCAACACCTGCAGGGGCTGTCCTGGGGCAGGAGCCGACCAGGGCCAGGAGTCATGGGGTGGAGGGGCAGGAGCCATGCACGGGGCAGGAGGCATCCACGGGGCAGGAGCTGCCCAGGGGGCAGGAGCCTTTCATGAGGCAGGGGCTGACCAGGGGAGGTCAGGTCAGGATCCGCGCGAGCCTCTGAAGGGCTGTGTGGGGCGAGGCAGGCTCACCATCTGTGGGCAGCGTGGGCATTGGCGAGAACAGGTGGTGAGTGATGCCCTGGATTCGGGCTGGAAGGGGAATCTAGGGAGTGTTTATGAAGCACACTGCTGTCAAAACCCAGATTTTAATGTTTCTCCATGTCTTAAACACAAAACCCGCTGCACATCAGAGTCAGTGGCTTAGAACCAGGTAAGGGCGATCACACCAAGCACACTCCTTTTCCAGAAGTAGCTCAGGGGACTTGGCAGGGGCCCAGCACTGTGGGGAGGCCGTTAACATCGCATCAGGCAGCAGCAGGAAGTCAGAGTAACTCCTTTCCCCACCTCCAGGCTGGAGGCCCAGGCCTGGCTTCGACTCCACATGGCAGGTTCCTCGCGGATGAGGGAGCAAATATTGACAAAAACTCCACATGAGTACAAGATTATCCTTTGTAGCCCTGGACACCATGGGGGCTTTTGGAAGCCGAGTTTGTTTCTCGTTTTTACCGTCGCCTGGTTTCTGTGACCTAACAATAGGTCCCTGGGACGGGAGCCCTCGGACCCCATAGCTCAGCCAGTTGGTTACCCATGTCAGGATCTACCACTGTGGAGTAGGGCTGTGCTTCCGTCTTTTTAATTGCAGATGATCCAGTTTATGTTAAATCTATTAAATAGTAAAGTATTATTTCAAAGATTGCTTTCCTTTTTTTTTTTTTTTTTTTTTTTTGAGACAGAGTCTCACTCTGTCGCCCCGGCTGGAGTGCAGCGGCCGGATCTCAGCTCACTGCAAGCTCCGCCTCCCGGGTTCACGCCATTCTCCTGCCTCAGCCTCCCGAGTAGCTGGGACTACAGGCGCTGCCACCTCGCCCGACTAGTTTTTTTATTTTTTTTATTTTTTAATTTTTTTAGTAGAGACGGGGTTTCACCATGTTAGCCAGGATGGTCTTGATCTCCTGACCTTGTGATCTGCCCGTCTTGGCCTCCCAAAGTACTGGGTTTACAGGCTTGAGCCACCACGCCCGGCCTTCAAATAATTACTTTCAAGGGTAGGATCTTCTGTTTTGTTATGAAACTTATATGTATTTTTATTATGCAGTTAGTTTAAACACACTTTTATCATAGCCTCTCTCCCACCCTACCCCAAACTCATTCGGGCCCTTAGGAGGGTGACGAGTTCTCAGGTCCCGAGAGCTGAGAGTCTCCCAGGGAGGTGCTGTGCGGGCTGAAGACAACCTGACCTGGCAGCGGCTTCCCACCCCGTAAAGAAAGTCCTTCTGGCTGGACATCAACGCCGCCTGACTTCTGGCTTTGCCACAGCAGCTAGGAATGATGCAGCGGCAGTGCCTGAGGCCTGCACAAACGTTCACCTGCCTCCTCGGGAGAAAGGAAGAAATTAGGGTTGAAAGCATGATGATTAGGAATGTTCCCCGAATGTTTTAAAAGTGGACTTCCTGGGGAAGATGGTGGGACATGAGGAGTCACAGGCCTGAAGCCGATTGTGGCCACAGAAGAACTCAAGTCCTTGGCAGGCTGCCATGGAGGGTACAGGCCAGGGCTCTGGGGGCCAGAAGCCTGGACCCTAGCAGTGGCCAAGCTGTGTGCAGAGGACGGGGCCTTCTGAGACAGCAGGGCAGGAGCTGAGCTCACCATGGCCAGCTGCAGCCAGATGGCAAAGACTGGAAGGAGCAGACGTTTTACAAGAGACAGTGGCAGCGTGGCGGGGAGGCAAGCCCGAAGGCACCCCTACTCTTCCGCCCAGGAGCTCTAGCCATGCCGTTCCCCAGCGGGTACCCACCTTGCTCCATCTCCGGTGTTCAGCCTCCACTTACTCATCAAGACCGCCTGTTCCTGACACCCTCGTGGGTCAGCAGCCTCCCTCCTGCCCTGAAGCCATGTGTCCCAGCACCCCAGGCCGGGTGATGGTGCAGGAGCTCAGTGGAGGGAGGGTGAGTGGGCCGGAGGACCCTGTACAGGCTGAAGCCATGGCACATTCACCGTGAGATGGGGAAGAACCACTAAGCATGTCACCACACACTTCTGCAGAAGGTCCTGGCCCTGGGGTGAAGGGCCCCCCAGGATTCATGTCCACCCAGCCCCCATGAACGTGACCTTACCTGGAAACAGGGTCTTTGCAGTCATCAAGTCAAGCTGAGGTCATCCTGGAGTGAGGCGGGCCCTGCTTCAGTGCGACTAGGATCCTTACCAGGAGACAGATAAGGAGAGAGGTGGACACCAGAGTGACATGGCCACAGGTCACGGGGAGCATCTGGAGCCACCAAAAGCTGATAAGTCGAGGAAGCGTCCTCCTCTGGAGCCTTTGGAGAAACCCTGCCCCAGCTTGATCCAGGCTACTGGCCTCCAAGGCTGTGCAGGCGATTGGCCCTATGTGCCGTCCTTTGTATGGCAGCCACAGCACGGAGGCATGCTGCTTAGTGAGGGGCTCGTTCCCACTCCTTCTGTGAGTAAACTGATGCGACCACTCTCCTGTGGCCCTGACGCTGTCCTCTGATATTTTCAGAATGGCCGATGTGCCCTTCCCGGCCACCCTGTCGGTGAGAGGAGCTCGATTCTTCGTCGGCAGCCGGAGGAGAGCCAAAGGCCTGTTCACGGTGAGTATGGAGGGGCTGCCCTCCCAACACCTGTGCCGCGGGATGGGACTGCCCCAGGCCCGTTGTCCTACCGCTCTAGTTAAACAGATCCTTGAATGTGCTAACTGGGGAAAGAAGGCACGGCGTGCGTGGAGTCTCTGCCACAGCGCCTTCGCCCTGCTGTTTCCTCCTGGCACCCTCCTCCCTCATGGTCTTGGGTCCCTGCCCAACGGTCCTCTTCAGGCTGCCCCCACCACACTGAGCCAATGCCCACACTCCACCCTGCAGCCTCTTTCCCGGAGCTGTCTTTCCTCAGTAGTGCTGACTGCTCTCAGCAGGCCAGCTGTGTGTCTCTAGATCAGGCCAGCTGTGTGTCTGCTCAGTGCCTGTGTTTCCACTCACGTGTGAGCGGGGACCTCACTCCATGATGCTAGAGGTCTTTGTTCCCTGCTGAGTCCAGTGTCTAGAGCCATGTGTGGCACATAGCAGATGCTCTGAATATTTATTGATGCATGTTTGGACAGATGGATGAGTGGATGGGTAGATGGAGGGATGGACAAATGGATGGATGGATGGATGGATGGATGGACGGACGGACGGAGGGGTGGATGGATGAGTGGTGGGTGAATGGGTGGATGGATGGATGAATGCATGGATGAACAGATGGGTGGATGGGCTGTTGGATGAGCAGAGGAGCCAGTCACTCCAAGTTCACACAAAAAACCCTTCTATGGTTCAGTTCCCTCGGAAGGGAGGCAATTCTTCACCATTGCTCCCACAGCCTCCTCAGTAACCATCATGTAAACTCTTCCCACTTACCTCTGCAAAAGCTTAGATTCCATCCACCCCACCCTCCTCCAGGGTCTGGATGGGCCAAGCCCAGTGGTCCCCTCCTCAGCGGGTCCCTCCCCAGCAGCGTGGGCCTGAAGGAGCTGTCCCTTTCTCTGCAGGGCCTGGTGAGGCAGCTGGTCCTGCTGCCCGGCTCAGACGCCACCCCAAGGCTGTGTCCCAGCGGGAATGCCCCGCTGGCCGTGCTGTCCATCCCACGGGTCCTGCAGGCTCTCACGGGGAAGCCAGAAGATAACGAGGTGCTAAAATATCCCTACGGTTAGTAGGGGGGCTGCCGGCCCCCGCACCAAAGGCAGATGTGAGAGCCCTGGCCTCACACCAGGCAGGAACCCAGGGCTCAGCTCTCAGCACCCCCCACCATGTGCTTGCCCCTCTCATCACTGCCACGGGAGAAGCAGTCACATTGGCCAGGGAGATGCTCGGGGCCCACCCCCAGGAAGGCAGGTGGCACCATCAGACAGGCCAGTGTCATCCTGCCCTCCCCTCCAAGCACTCCCACGATAGCCATCCAGCCCCTTCCTGGGGACCCCAGGCAGATAGCAGGCCTAACTTACTTTAGAAAGTCTTTGTCCAGAGCTATCTGACATCCCTCATCCCCTTTTGCCCCCAAAGGACAGCGTTTGGGCCATTTCTCCCCACCCCACCTCTGTCCCACCATTATCCAGACCAGCACGCCCCAGTCGGGCCCACTCTGGCCCTACACTCACGTCTTCCACAATCCCCGTGGCCCAGAGGGCCTCCCCACTTGGCTTTCTCTTGTGTGAAGTTACAAGGGTGACTGTATTTATTTAAACCACACT
The DNA here is from genome assembly GCF_002776525.5 of Piliocolobus tephrosceles. Classification (NCBI taxonomy): domain Eukaryota; kingdom Metazoa; phylum Chordata; class Mammalia; order Primates; family Cercopithecidae; genus Piliocolobus; species Piliocolobus tephrosceles. Next base: position 34,828,231 of record NC_045452.1, read on the forward strand.
CCCGCCATGGAGAATCTGAAATGCCCCTCCCCGCCACATCCCCACTGCTCAGCGGCCACCCCGAGGGACGGTGAGGTGGAGAACAGCCGAGCCCCCGAGCCTCAGGGTTAGTGGTTACCAGGTAGGGGAGCCCCCACCTCCAACACATCCGGGCTACATGGTATATACTGTGTCACACCGCTGGCCAGCACCGGCTGGCAGGTGCACAGTTGTCCCACGTAGAGTCAAGAGGTGGCAGAATTAGGACCCACAGTGGGGTGTTACTACTGGAAGTGAGGAGATCAAACTGTCACAGATCCAAGCCAAGCCGTAGTTAAGACACACCAGTGTCAACAGGGACTCCCTCCTGAGAGGAGGCCGCGCCATGTGCAACTGCTGAGGACTCTTAGAGGAGCAGAGCTTTTCTGTCTCAATGGGATGGAAAACTATGCCTTTCAGAGTGGACAGAGAGGGTTGACCGTATACGGGGCATCATGTCCTTCGTCACCAGTAGGCCAGGTTCTCACTTCCTCGCCAGCGATGTGGCAGGCTTGTGCCAAGGTGCCTGCAGGGACCCTTCCAGGCCCGCTCGCAGAGGCTGAGGCAGGGCAGCCTGGTTTGGGACCTCCTCCTGCGTCGTCTTTCTTGGGGGGCACTGGCTTGCTAGGTACTCATCTTCCTGGTCTTCCCCTCAGAAACCAACATTCGAGTGACACTGGGACCCCGGCCACCGTGTACCGAGGTGGAAGACGCCCAGTTCTGGTTTGATGCTAGCCGGAAGGGGCTGTACCTGTGTGTTGGCAACGAGTGGGTCTCCGTGTTAGCAGGTGAGGCAGCCCTGCACCCAGGGCGTTGGCATGCAGGGCCACTCTGGCACAGCGTGACTGGGAGTGGAGGCTAGGAAAGGGGGCACCTCAGCCACCTCTGAATGACCTCAGGCTTGGCCTTCAGGCTGGGGCACTTCTGAGAGTGACCGGCAGCATCAGTACTGACCCCCAAAGCAAGCGGCAGCCAGGATGGCCAGCAAGCCAGGACACTGCCCTCCCTAGAGCCGCAGGACTCTCAGCCACAGGCCCTCCTCAGGGCAGGCACCACTCAGGTCAGGAAACTGCCCCACCAGGAGCCTCGCGTCTGTGCATCTCATTTGGAAATGTGAACCTCCAGGGCATGGCACACGAGCTGACAGGGCTGGGCATCACTTGGTACCCCTTCCCGAACTATGGGAAGATGATGCCTGCCTCCCTGCAGCCTCCCTGGTAGGGTGGCCCAGCCGCCGTCTCTGCCCACACCCTCCCTGTCCGCTAGATCAGAGATGAAATCCAAGATGTAAAGCCTAAAAGGTTATTTTTACAGCCAGCCTTCTCAGCAGTCTGTTCCTGCTGCTGGGGAGGTGAGTGGCAGTGGCGATAGATGCTCCAGATGGGTTACCCGTGAGAAACGGGCACAGGTTCCGCCTAGCACATGTGTGAGCTGCTAACTCTCTTTCACATTATCAAGGGCACAACTTGCCATAGAAGCAGTGAGCCTTTTAACAAGGCCACAATGTGTAAACTTCATCCTGTCGGTATCACTGGGGGTTGCACAGATCACAAGCCTCTGGCAGCAGTGAGTGGCCTCCCTTTGACAGGCCTTTCCTGTGAGAGTGAAATGTGGAAACTGATGCCCGAGGCCAAGGCGCAGGAGCCGTGGCTTGTGGCTTGGGGCTTGGGGATCGTGCTCCCACGAGGATTACTCTGGATTTCTGTTCTTGGAAATCTTAACTGAGTCACAGTGTTTCTATCACAAGCCAAAGAAAGACTGGACTACGTGGAGGAGCATCAGAACTTGTTCACCAACTCAGAGACCCTGGGCATCGAGGTGTTCCGCATCCCCCAGGTGGGGCTTTTTGTGGCCACAGCCAATCGCAAAGCCACATCCGCGGTCTACAAGTGGACGGAAGGGAAGTTCGTCTCCTATCAGAACATCCCCACGCACCAAGCACAGGCCTGGAGGCATTTCACCATCGGGAAAAAGGTAAGTCTGTGTTCGGTGACTTTCTCCGTCCCCTTTCACTTGGAAAGCCCCAAGTCCACGGGCGGGGCCCCTACACTGATTCTGCAGGTAAAGGAGTTTCTCATGGTGTCAACACCTCGTTCAGGTGGTAAAAGGCTCACAGAGTCGCACACATTAGCCCACCACCCTAAATCCAGGATGTGACTTTGAGACAGTCTGCTCAGCTCCCACAAAATGGAAGACCAGACCATTTCCCAGATGCCATCTGGTTCTACATAGACCCCTCATCACCACATTTAAAACCTGTTGAGAGTGTTTACATGAGCTGGTCAAGAACCCACAAATCATTTCAGAAAGACATTAGAAGATGGACATTCCTGATCCTTCCTTTCCTCAAATGTTGAGGACATGCAATGTCCACACGCGAGGCTGAGGCCAGGCTCAGGGGAGCCACGGGTGGGACCTTGCAGGTTGGCAGCCACCTTCCTGTCAGGGCTGCTCTGGGCAGAGGGTCGAGGTGGTGTGTCTGGGAGATGGTTGACATCACGATGGGAAGGACGGGGTTTCCTCTTCCCAGCTCCGTCCACTCCCTGGACTCCACGCAGCCATGTCCTGGAGACAGCACCTCCTGACTGCCCCCAAATAGTCATTCACTGGACTGCAGTGTGCCAGGCACACCCGCCAGGCCCTGTCTGGACACAGGGCTAAAGCAGTGAGCACAGCAGACAGACACTGCTCTCTTGTGGCTTACAGTCACCCTCATGCAGGCTGCATTTGCATCCAGTACGGCAGGTGAATAACTATTTTTTTTTGATTGATGACATCATAAAGTTTTAATTTTTTATTATTAAAAAAAAAAACTTTGCATCAAAGAAAAATTGGAAAATTCCGAAAAGCAAAGGGGAAAATATTTCGTTCCATCATCCAAGCAAGTATGTAGGTTCATGTGGTGTCCATGCACACTGTCCATGAACCATGCACCTTGCACTTCATTCTGTATGTTCACGCAGCTGCACTGTGAGCCCTGGGCACACTGCGCCATGTTCATGTTTTACACACATTGCCCTGACACAGCTTTGCGTGGCGATCACACCTGTAACACGGGAAAGCAGGTTGTGACGAGTTTTTCTGGTCATCTGGGTTATGAAGAACATTTTTGTGCATGAAGCTTTTCCTGAATTTGGGAATTTTGGCTTTTGTGTTTTTTGCCTTCAGATAGCAATAGAAGTGGAAATATTGGGTAAAGAATATGGACATTTTCAAGGGTCTTGATGAATGTAATGACCAGCTCTGCACCCATCCCACCATGATGACCTGTATTGCGGGGGCCTCGGTCCTCTGTCCCTGCACCACATAGCAGCCGTGGATCTGGAGAGAGATGCTGTTGTTCAGAAGCCTTCAGCACCAGGCCCCTGGCACCGACCCAAGCAGAACCACATGGTCCTGGTTTACTCTCTTTCAGATCTTCCTGGCAGTGGCTAATTTTGAACCAGATGAAAAGGGTCAGGAGTTCTCTGTCATTTACAAATGGAGCCACAGAAAGCTGAAGTTTACCCCATATCAGAGCATTGCCACACACAGCGCCCGAGACTGGGAGGCCTTCGAGGTGGATGGGGAGCACTTCCTGGCGGTGGCCAACCACCGGGAAGGTAGGGCAGGTGTGGCCTTTACACCCAGAGGCAACCATTCCAGGGGCAGAGCAAGATTTGCATGCAGGGTGAATGTGTATCTTTTGAAAAATCAATAAGCCGCACACAGCACAGGGTGAACATGCATTCTGGACCATTCCTCACTGTCTGGGGGACGGATATCTACTGGTCGTCCCTGGGGCACCTGCCCACAGCAGAGCCACCCCAGAAACATGGGCTGCCAGACTGACTCCCAGCACAGAATGCCTGCCATCCTCCCTCCTTGTCTGAAAACAGCTAACTGATTGACTGACTGACTACCTGACTGACTGGCTGACTAACTACCTGACTCACAGACTGACTACCTGACTACCTAATTACCTAACTGATGACTGATTGACTAATTACCTGACTGCTTGACTAACTACATGACTGACTAACTACCTGACTGACTACCTGAATGACCGACTATATCACAGACTGACTGACTGACTACCTTACTGACTACCTGACTCTCTGACTGACTACCTGACTGATACCTGATTGGCTGACTGACTGACAACCTGAATGACTAACTAGCTGACGGGCTAACTGCCTGATTGACTGATTATCTGACTAACTACCTGACTGGCTGACTGACTGACCACCTGAATCACTATCTGAATGGCTAACTGAATGACTGACTGTCTCACTGACTGACTCAGAGAGTGACTGACGGACTGACTGACTACCTGAATGACTATCTGACTGACTGATTACCTAACTACCTGACTGGCTGACGGACTTAACTACTGGCTGACTACCTCACTGACTGACTGACTACCTGTCTGATTGACTATCTGAATGACTACCTCTCTGACTACTAATTACCTGACTACCTCACTGACTGACTGACTGATGGACTACCTCACTGACTGACTGACTGACAGTGACTACCTGCCTAACTACCTGACTACCTAACTACTTGACTAGCTGACTGACTGACTACCTCACTGACTACCTAATTGACTGACCAACTACCTGACTACCTTACTTACTAACTGACTGCCTAACTACCTGATGACTGACTGACAACCTGACAACTGACTACCTGACTGATAATTAACTACCTGACTGATAATTAACTACCTGACTGATTAACTACCTGACTGATGACTGGCTGACTACCTAACTACCGAACTGACTGACTACCTGACTGACTGACTGACTGACGGACTGACTGATCAACTACCTGATTAACAACCTGACTGATGACTGACCGACTGCCTGACTAACCACTGAACTGACTGGCTGACTACCTAATTACTTGACTGACTAACAAACTGACTAACTACCTCACTGACTGACTAACTACCTCACTGACTGGCTGGCTGGCTGACTGACTACCTGACTATCTGACTGACTGACTACCTATCTGAATGACTGACTGATGACTACCTGACAACTGACTACCTGACTCACTGACTGACTAACTGATGACTGACTACCTGACTGATTAACTACCTGATGACTGACTACCTAACTGACTGACTTCCTGACTGACCATCTTACTGACTACCTCACTGACTGGCTGACTGACTACCTGACTATCTGACTAACTGACGACCTCACTGACTGGCTGACTGACTACCTGACTATCTGACTAACTGACTAACTGATGACTAACTACCTGACTGACTGACTGATGACTACCTGACAACTGACTACCTCACTCACTGACTGATGACTACCTAACTACCTACCTGATGACTGACTACCTGACTGACTTACTGACTGACCATCTCACTGACTTAACTGACTACCTCACTGACTGACTGACTGATGACTGACTGCCTACCTGACTGACTACCGAACTAACTGCCTGGCTGACTGATTACCTTACTAACTAGCTGACTGATTGACTAACTGACTACCTGACTTATTAACTACCTGACTGACCAACTACCTGACTGACTGACTGATACAACTGACTGACCACCTCACTGACTACTTCACTGACTAACTACCTGACTGACAAACTAACTGACTGACTGGCTGAATACCTCACTGACTAATTGGCTGGCTAACTGACTGACTGACTGACTGACTGACTAACTGACTAACTACCTGACTGACCAACTACCCGACTGACTGACAAATTAACTGACTGGCTGACTGACTACCTCACTGACTAATTGGCTGGCTGGCTGGCTGGCTG
>NC_045452.1:34834036-34868756 GCF_002776525.5 Piliocolobus tephrosceles
CTGACTGACTACCTCACTGACTAATTGGCTGGCTGGCTGGCTGGCTGACTGGCTGACTGACTACCTGACTGACTGACCAACTACCTGACTACTTGACTGCCTATCTCAGTGATTGACTAACTAATGACTATCTGACTGACCAACTGTAATAACTGACTGACAACTGACTGACTGACTACCTCAGTGACTGACTGACTGACTAAGCAGCCTCCCCGCAGGAAAGATCTGACCAGCACAGGGAGTGCAGATGTTGGGCAGTGGGCCCAGGCCCATGGCAGCGATGCTGGCCTGGTGGCTGGCCTGGCCATGTATGCAATGGAGGACAGCTGCCAAGGACGTGGGATCTGGATGGCCTCCATGGCCTTGTTTCCTGAGGATAGGCAGCTGTCCCCCCTTGTGCTAGCAGAGACAGTGAGGAGCACCGGCCTGGGAGGCACCGGGACACCTGCTTTCCAGGCCAGGACACTGCCCTGAGTGGCCACCACAAGTACCTGCCATCCTGTAGCTCCAGGAGCCGGCCCGGGTCTGAGGGCATCTCCCCACCTGCAGGACCCCCAGACCCAACCCTGCCCAGGCTCCACAGCTCTGCACTCCCCTGAGCCCACAACCCACCCAATGAGGGAGCTCCACAGTGGAGAGGGAGGAGCCTCCTGGCAGAGGTGGCAGTGCGTGGGAAGGCCTGGCCTGTGGGGACGCTGGGGAGCCATGGGCGGCGGGGCCAGGACACGGTGGGCCCCACCTCCAGGACACAGGAAGGTCCTGGGGATGTACACCTGTCCCAAGGGCGATGGGGGCCACCAAGCATTTCCACATGGGAATGGCACCTGTGAAGGCCCAGAGGTGGAGTCAGAAAGGGGCTGAGGGTGAGAGGCTCAAGGTAAGAAGGGATGTCCCCAACAGCTGGCCTTGCCCTCGTGAGTCTGCGGTCTTCAGGGCAGGGACTTGGACTGGGCTCTGGCTCCGTCAGGGCTGCCATGGGACTGTGGAATCTGCCTCCCTGTCCCCAGCACAGTCCTTTGGTTCCAGGCGACAACCACAACATCGACAGCGTCATCTACAAGTGGAACCCGGCAACCCGGCTCTTCGAGGCCAACCAGACCATTGCCACCTCGGGCGCCTACGACTGGGAGTTCTTCAGTGTGGGGCCCTACTCGTTCCTGGTGGTGGCCAACACCTTCAACGGCACGTCCACAAAGGTGCACTCGCACCTCTACATCCGGCTCCTGGGCTCCTTCCAGCTCTTCCAGTCCTTCCCGGTAAGGTCCCCGGCATGAGCCCCGCCTCTCCATCGCTGGCCACTGCGTCTGCCATGTGCACCTGCAGGACAGGTGATATGCGCTGGGGGTCCACCGAGAGCCAAACCTAGTGCTGTTCTGCACCCGTGACCCCAAAACCCAGGCAGGGCCTGCCCCTCTAGACAGCACAGGCTCTTTGCCTGGCGTCTGAGCCCTTCTTGCCTGGCAGCCTCTGTGTGCCCAGGGACAGTCCAGGCGCCCGGAAATGAGGCAGGAGGTGCACCCTGGCTCTGCCCTACCCTGGTGTGGTGTTCTCCATAAAGCAGCCCCCAGGCTCAGAACAGGCCCTTTGTCCCCTCGGAAGCTCCTGCAGTCGAATCCGAGTCTGTATGGGTGTCAGGGCCCTGGCCCGGGGGCAGCTGGGCAGCTTGGCTCTGACACAGGGCAGTGTGGGGGCCGGGATGGGGCAGCACGTGGCGTTCCCCTCCAAGCCTCAAGTGTCCATTGGCTGGTCCCACCTCTAGGGGCGGGGACAGTGTGCTGCCTGCTCCCAGCAAGTGTGCCGAGGACTGTGACCGGAGCAGAGGTGCGGGGTATGGGACAGGCGGGGGCGCATCTCCCACCTCGGGGTCAGCCTCTATGTGAGCTGCGGTTCCCCGGAGGGGGCAGCTCGGGGGCTTTGCAGTGCCGGTAACAGCACTCCCACTGTTTGCTAGAAGCGTGCCTCTCATAAGACATCACCTCCCTCGTGTCCTTCCGGAATCTTCTGCGCCCCCTGACCTGGCGACTCATTCCACTGCAGAAATGTTCTCAGGGCCTTTTGCACCCGAGGCAGGGAGACTAACCCAGGCCACTCTTGCCACATGAGCTGCCCCCTTGCCACATCCCAGTGAGGCTGGTACAGGGGCAGAGCCATAGCGGACGCTGATGCCGGGACCCCTCGCCCCCATCAGGGAGTCTGGAAAAACAGCGACAGCAGTCAGGCCTTACCAAGCTACCCCTGCATTAGACAAGAGGCTGTGCATGTGGTGGGTGGGGCTTTACGGCTGAAATGATTGAAGGCATTCTGGAACATTCCATACATTCCATACATAACATTCCATACATACATCTCATTAGGGCAAGCCTGCAGGGAGCACATGGGAATGAGCTTCCAAACAGAAGGGAGGAAAATGGAGTTCAGCAATCACAGGTTCCTGGAGCCCCTCCACCTGGCAGGCGTGAGAGCAGCTTAGGAAACCGGGAGTGTGACCACCTTGAGAAGCCCGCAGGGGCCGGACCAGGAGCCGCGGCTCACAGGGACCACCCACCCACACGTGTTAATGCGTGCAGAGCATTGCACAGGGGCTCCCCCGTGCTCAGCCCACCGGCAGGCTGCGGCACAGCATCATCCAGGTGGCCACCGCCCCGCCCTTCGGGCGCTCATGGTCCAGTGGGGAAGGGCAGTTTTACGTGGATGTTCAAGGCACGAGGAGAGCAGCCATCAGCGAGCGCACCCCTGACTTTTCCAGGCCTCACCAGGTGGAAGTGAGGGCTGGGAAAGTGGGAAAGCACTTGCAGGGCAGTGGGGCTGGGAGTAGGAAGCAGGGTCGCCATCCAGAGCCATAGGCTGCCAGTGAAACGTGAAGCCTGCCCTCGTGGGGTTGACAGGGCTGCACGATAATGACTGGTCAGTGGCTAGGAGGGAGTGAGCCATTGGGAGGCTACTGTGGCCGCCCAGATGAGCTGCAGGTACCCAGGTGAGGAACCAGCAGTGCCAGAAGGAACATACCTAGAGCTCGCTAGTGCTGTGGATGGAACAGGTGAGCGTGCCTGGGATCCAGGAAGAGGCGGGATGAGCCTTCTGGCACGGGGGCAGAGTGAGGCTCAGTGCACTAGGGTTGGGGGTGAGCCAGATTCCTTTCAGCCACTGGCCTTGGTAACAGCCTCAGGAGGTAGGTGGTGGCAGCAGCTCACACTGGCTGAGCCTCGACTCTGTAGAGCGCCTGTGCCAAGAGCTCTGCCCGCATCCTCCCACGTCACCCTCACAGCATCTTGAGAGGGGCTTGCTGCCACTGGTCTCCGTTACCCACAAGGACCCAGAGGCTCAGAGCAGTGGAGGGCTTTGCCCGTGGCAGAACTGGGGTCAAGCCAAGCAATGCAGCCTGTCGCTTGGTTTGATGTGGCACAGGACAGAGCTGACAACAAGTTCCTTGTCTTACTGGTCCCTGCGCAGTCCTCTCACCGCAACGTGCATGCTGCTAAGACTCTGGGAAACTACAAGGGTGTCCTGGGCTGGTGGCCACGTGCTGGTGTGCACACAGCTGACCTGAAGAAGGGTTCAGGAGCCTTCAGTTATGGGTTAGCGTGGCCACAGGGCTCACAGGGACGCCCCTCTGACCAGTAGTCATTGACCTGGAGTTGGACTAGGCTGGTGAGGTTTGAGATGTGAAAGCAGCTGCAAGCTGGGGCCAAGACCATGATATGGGCTGGAAATTGGGATTCCCAAGGAGGCCTCGACACGCGGGTACAGTGGCTAAAAAGGCAAATGGTGGGCTGGGCGCAGTGGCTCACGCCTGTAATCCCAACACTTTGGGAGCCCAAGGAGGGAGGATCACGAGGTCAGGAGATCAAGACCATCCTGGCTAACACGGTGAAACCCTGTCTCTACTAAAAATACAAAAAAATTAGCTGGGTGTGGTGGCGAGTGACTGTAGTCCCAGCTACTCGGGAGGCTGAGGCAGGAGAATGGCGTGAACCTGGGAGGCGGAGCTTGCAGTGAGCCGCGATCACGCCACTGCACTCCAGCCTGGGCAACAGTGTGAGACTCCACCTCAAAAAAAGAAAAAAAAAGGCAAATGGTGACATTAAGCAGCAAAGAAAGGGTGGCTTGTGGACCTGGGCGCAGCTGCAGAGCACAGGTGATCCGGCCGACAGCAGTTCCCATGGAAATACCCGGCGCTCCACACCAGTCACGTGTCATCGGGATCACACTGGTGCCCTAACATGAATGTGCACCCTGCTGGCTCCAGGCTCACACATGCAGAGCCCCAGCACATTGGAGCATGTTCGAGGAAGCTTTGCCAGAACCACGAAGGGATCTGAAATGTTATCACACAAGGAACAATTGCAGGACTTAAGGCTTTATCCTGAAAGAAGGCATAGGCAGTCACTTCCAGCATCTAACGGATGAGCTGGGGAAGGGGGAGCAGGCCTCCAGGGGTCTTGAGAGCAGAGTCACGCACCTCAGATGGAAAAGCACCACAAGTGACTTTCTCATCAACTAGGCAACAGCTGTTGAGCCACGGAGAGCCTGCTGTCCTGGGGGCCCTGCATTCTAAATCACAAAGTGAGGTGACAAGAGAAAGGATCCCTGCAGTGGGTTGGGGAGTGCATTTTGGAGATTATCATCCTAGACCTACCAACACCATAATCCTAAAGCTCCTGTGATAATACCAAGTCCAATTTACAGCACCTTCTTCATGATACTTCACCAAGGGGCTTAAGTGCCCCAGAGCGTACCTGGCCAGCTGCGCGTGTCACCCATGCCATCCTCTCCAGCTAAGGGTCCCTAGATGTTTGACAAAAATCCTGAAAACTGCAGGAGTCAGGCTAAAGAAAATAAAGATAGGTTGAAAGAAACTGAGCTAGCTCTAGAAACAGAAAGGAATTTTTTAAAGTTACAAGTGTCTTCAGAAGTATTCAAGAAGATACTGCACTTACGAAATAAAAAATGCTACTAATGAGACAGAGAGCTTGGACATTAAAAATGCAATTGCTGGCATTAAAAGAAGACATTCATTAACATGACTGAAATATAAAGTTAAGAGAATCTTCTAGAATGTAGAATGAAAGGAGACAGAATCAACCCCAGAGAATCTGTATCTGGCTAACCAAAGTTCTAGAAAAAAAAGAAGAGGGTGAAGAAAGTGATGGAATTGTCAGAGAAAGCCTTGAAGAAAACCTCCCAGATCTCATCAGACCGAAGGGGCGCTGAGACCAAGGAGGGCGAGAGCAAAGGAAAGTTACCTTCGAAGCGCACAGGAGCCGCGGCAGCCTGGGATTTCCCACTGGCAGCCCTGGATATCAGGAGGTAGGACGGCTCAGTGTTCTGAAGCCGAGTGATGTACGCAGTGCCCCCGCAGGACAAGGCCCCTGGCCGCTGCCGTGCACAGCTCCCACGTGTCCGTGGCTTCCTGCCACATTGGGTTAGTTCTCATATCAAGTCAGACAAGGTTTGGCTGTCCTGTCTTGGCTACCCCTGGGAGCACACACAGTGGGAAGCAGCAGGAAGGGGCTGACCTGATTCTGTGCTCACAACCCATTGGCCAGGGCCAGTCACATGACCCAGCCTAGCTGGACCTGTGCTCATGTGTCCTCACAGCTCATTGGCTAGTGCTGGTCATATGACCCAGCCTAGCTGGACCTGTGTTTATGTGTCCTCACAGCTCATTGGCTGGTGCTGGTCATATGATCCAACTTAGGTGGGCCTGTGCCCGCATGTCCTCACAACTCATTGGCTAGTGCTGGTCATATGACCCAGCCTAGCTGGACCTGTGTTTATGTGTCCTCACAGCTCATTGGCTAGTGCTGGTCATATGACCCAGCCTAGCTGGACCTGTGTTCATGTGTCCTCACAGCTCATTGGCTAGTGCTGGTCATATGACCCAGCCTAGATGGGCCTGTGCTTGCATGTCCTCACAGCTCATTGGCTAGTGCCAGTCACATGACCCAGCCTAGTTCGCCCTGTGCTCATGTGTGCTCATAGCTCATTGGCTAGTGCCCGTTATATGACACAGTCTGGCTGTCAGTCTGAGGCATGTGGGAGCCCTGGACGAGGCGATGTCCCTGGGGTGCACCGGCAAGCCCGGGTACTCAACCAGATGCGGGAAATCAGAACTAAAGTGGTGGCTCCACCCAAAGATGACCATAAGGAAAGTTCTGGAATGAGAACTGGTGCGTGTCCTAGAGAGAAGCCAGCCCAGATGGTCTGGGGTCAGCCAGGGCATAAGAGGGGCTTTGGGGGCTTTGGAGCCCACGGAGCACAAAGTGTGCCCAGGGATGGCGCGCTGAAAGAGTGACAGAAACACAGACTGCAGGAGATGAGGAAGGCAGAGACACGGGGCCGGGCCAGGACGATCTTTCTCTGCAGCAGCCGCTGAGGTGGGACGGGACTGACAGCCCCAGGGAGCAGGATGGAGGGGCTCCCGGGATGGGAAGATGGGAGAGCTGGGAGCGTTGTCGCCTGCAGAGCTGGTGTGTTTTCTTCCTCTGGGAAGGAGGGAAGGAGGGGAGGGCCAGACCCAGGAGGGGACAACTAGAAACTTGTTGAAAAGCAGCATACACAGATCACAGGTCCAAGTACGAAGCAGGTGAACCTGTGCTGTGATTTTAAGCATGAAAGGAGAATGTTTGCCTGCCATGGGGGACTGCCCCAGGGATGGCACGGCAGTCGGTCGTCTTGACAGAAATCGCCTGGGTGGGTGGTGCCATAGCCTGGCCCGTGGCTCTGGGGGCTAACATTACCATAAGGTCAGGACCACACGAAGCTGATCATGATGTGTCATTCAGAGAATCGCCCCATGGCCAAACCCAGGGGAATCTGCCTGGGTCCAGTGCTGGGCACGGATGTTGGTGTTTATTAGTGGAGGTACAACCCAGGCTGCTTGGGGGAGCAGGGAGAGGGGAAGGAGGGCAGAGGCCCTGCATCTCCATCCCACACCCTACACCGTGGGTGAAGAAGCGAGGCCAGAAGCCTCCCACCAGGAATCAGAGGAGCCCCCAGCAGCACCCACTGAGGGGGACAGTCGCCACAGACCCTAAGCAGGAGCAGCTCTGCCTTCGGGTGCCCAGACCAGGTGCAGGCAGGCAGCCTGGTGCTCCCAGATAAACAAGACCTGGCAGCCCTGGCCCCTGCCCTGCGTGTGGAGCACAGCTCCGTTCACTCCTGACAGCCTCATTCTGGAAGCCCTGGAATTCCTGCTGATGGCAGCCTTCCTCGTCTTCCTGTTTTGGAAAGCCTTTTGGAGATTTCTGGAAGGTGGTCTGTGACTGCACATCCTCAGCTGGTTGGCGATTCCACCTCACACCCATCTCACAGGTGTGGAAACTGAGGCTCAGGTTCGGGAACCTGGCCACAAACACACGGCGGTAAGCGGCCAAGCCAGGGCGTCCACAGGTATGTCCCTGCGTCGACATGAATGCCCTCCTCCGTGCCTGCCCCGTGGGGATGGAGCCTGCAGCCTGGTTCGGGCTGTGACGGGAGTGCCTGGAACGCCTCACACCATGGTGGGGTCTCAACCCTTCACTCATGGGGCCCATCCGTTTGATGGACTACCTGCTCTTCATCACATGACGTCGGGACTGGATTCTGAGCTTTGTTGATCTTTGTGTGTTCTGGAAGGCAGTCGGGAGATATTTGTGGAACGTGGTTACTGAAAAACACAGGGCTTCTGTCGCGGGTGAGGTGGTGGAGGTGGCAGCCCAGCCCGCAAGACGGCCAGTCTACATTTTCAGGCCGCATGTGAAGGGCTGCTTTGATCTACACCAAGGACTGGAGCAGTGTCCTGGAGACACACGGGCATCCTCAGAAGGGGGCCAGCAGCGAAGGGGCAGAAATGGAGCCAAGGGGAGGGTTTGGGCTAGCGACCCGGGGAGAAGTCCCAAGGGGTGGGTGACACCTGCCTGAAACAAACATCAGAGAAGAGCAGGGGCTGGAGCAGGACCACAGCAGACAGAAGAAAGCACGGCTGCAGCTCCCCCAAGCAGACCAGAACTCCAGGAATGGGGACCTGGTTGCTGGGGGCACCGCCATGGCCCAGGTCCTGCTCGCACCACAGGAGGGCCCTGGACGGGTGCTGGGACCACGCGCACATAGATGGGCTTCCTCTCCACCCGGCCTGAGCCTCATTTTCACAACTCAGTAAGTCCTCAAAACTCACAAAGCCCACTTTCATGTTTTGCCAACATTTTTCACATTGTGTTGAAATCCTTTTAGGTCCTAGAGATGTCTTAATTTGTTTACTGTTTGGTTTGAGTTTTGCAATGTCTTTCATGAACGTGAGCTTTGAAGCGGGTGAAGCCGACATGCTTTGAACGTGCGTGTGTGCCGTAGAGAGGCGCCCTTTCTGGAGGGGTCTGCGGGGGTGTGGGGTGCAGGTGGGGTTAGAGGAGCTGTGCACACAGAACTCACTTTCTCCCAGAAACACAGGGTGGGTGTTCCCAGGGCACTGCAGGTTAAGTGCAGTGCTCCAAAGGAATGGTCGGTGGGCATGGCAGGACTTTGCAACCCAAAGGCAAGTATGAGTGAGGAGCTGGCTGCCCACCCTGGGGAAGGCAGTTTGATGTCCCATTCTTCCGCCTGCCCTCAAAGTCTTTCTGCCCATCCCACCAGGAATTCTAGAACTTTCTTCCAGGTGGGAGAGACCAAGCCTCCAATGACTGGGCCTTCCCAGCTTGGACCAAAGGAGTGAGCTCTGTCCCTAGAAGTCTAGGCACAGTGTCCTGCTCCCTGAGCTGATGGAGTGGGGCCTGCGGTCACGGTCACCAAATGTGGCCTCCAAAATAGGTCTGGCTTCTGAGTGAGTTTGCTGCAGATCTCAGAAGGTGTTGCAGCTTCCAAAGCTTGGTTCTGTGATCGTAGCTGTCGGCTTGTGGGGTCCTCACAAGGACAGCAGCAGCCACCATGTTAGCAGGGACCCCTCATCACAGCTGGGCCCCCGACTTGGTGCCACACACTTCCCGAGCTTCCCGCCCATGGCTCCTCAACACACATGTACATGCACACTCAGGCACACGTGTGAGTACTCGCCTCCGTGGTGATCGAAGGGCAAGAGGTGCTGTGGGGCAAGGACGCAGTGGGGGCCACTCTGGGGACAGGCACCTGGCAGGCAGCCGTGTGGTGGTTAGAAAAACAGGCAGGAGCCCCTAAGCACCCTCATGCCCTCATGAGACCTGGCTGTGTCTCTCTGAGTCTCCATCTGCAGTGGCATGAAGGGGCCCCTCCCAGTGGTCAGCACTGCCCAGGACAGCCTGACGGGGCTGGGCAGAGCCTGGGCGGGAGGGCTCCGGGAAGGTGGCAACTGTGCCCTGTGACTTCTGTCTTCTCTGTGACGCAGGAGCTGGCAGTGGCCTAGGCAGCTTGGAGAAGGTGCCAGGCTTGCGGGTTCTGCAGGGCCGGGAAGAGCACAGAGGGGCACCCAAGAGTTAGCTGGGGAGTGTGTTGAGCCCAGTTCCCTCAGGGGAGTGACCTGTCATCCAGTAGCGCTGCCCCCCCACGGTTGCCCAGGATGCTGGTCCAGCCTTAGCCGGCTACCCTTGGAGAGGATGCCAGTATGCCCCCCACCAGGGCCTGTTGGGGAACAGCTTTCTCCTGGCGGCTGGGGAGGGAGCCCCAGGGGTGCATCCTGCCTCCCTCCCCTCCCCTGGCACTCCCAGACCACAGAGGCATCCTCTTTCTTTGCCCCATCAAAGCCGGAACCCAAGGGCCTCTTTGCCCAGCAACTAATCCACTGATTACCGGGTGCCCACCCGCCCTCGAGGGAGTTGTTGGGGGCTCCAGGTGCTCCTGGCTGCCAAGTCCCGGAAGCACCATCATCCCAGCAAGATGCTCCTGAGCTGCCAGGCACCGTGCCAGGGCAGCAGGGCCAGGCTCTGGGGAATTCCATTGGAGGGAGGGCGGGAAGGGCCTGCCCAGCCCAGCAGGTGCCTGGCCGCTGGGCTCCCGTGCCAGCCGGGGTTTGGCAGGGCCTTTGATGTGAAGATTATTTTTCTCTCCTCTATGAGTCCCTAATGTGCTTAGAATCTGGGAGTGGCCTGACAGCGGGTCCCACGCTGCACACCCTCTGCCTGGGTTGGCACAGCCCCTGGGGGGCATCTCTTCACTTCTGAATGGGAGAAGGCCCCAGCTTCAGCAGAGGGACAGGTTCACGCCAACCTGCAAGGGGCTCCTGACTGCCTGGCGTAGGGAGGAGGGGCTGTGGACAGCCAGTGACAATGACTGCCCTGCTGTGGACTCAGCCAGCTAAATGCTGGGAGCAGGAGCTGGTGACACCCCATGGGGTTCTCTGCCAGCCTCCAGCCAGTTTCAGATAAACTAATTTTTCTTTTTGCCAAAGTATGTCTCAAGTATTACATAGGATACATGCAGACTAAAGAATTATTCGTTGTCTGAAACTTAGATTGAACAGGGACCCTGGGTTTGCTAAATCAGATGCACAGACCCTGGCTGGGTGCAGGGAGCAGAAGGGTGACTTGAGCAGCCTCCCAGCCTCCCCTGGCTGCCGCCGCCCCCAGCCTGTCTGGCCCTGCACTCCAGCAAGGGCTCTGCTTTGTAGCGGCAGCTAGGCAGGTGGCCACACAGTGCCGACTCCCGCCACTGCCATGTCCTGGACAGACCTCCACACCCACCCCCACAGCTGACACGTGCTTGTCCTGCAACAAATACACACCCCCCTGGGCTCCAACCAAGATTCAGCTCAAGGTTTGCTCCCTGCCACCCCATGAAACGTGGGCACAGTCCCTGCCCTGGAGGCTGCAGTACTGCAGGTCCCACCAGACCAGACTGCCCGTCTTGGGCATTCCCAACCCAGAGTCTCCACCAGCCTCAGGGCTGTGGCCAGAGCACTGCCACCTCCACCCCACGTTCCTGCCATCTGCCCCTCCCCAGGGCTCACACAGCAGCCCGTGTGCCACCCAACCCTAGGGATGTACCGAGTTCTCTGAGGGGTCTCCAGAAGCCCCTGTCTCCAAGGACCCCACCCTTCTTTCCCCTCTTGGGAGTGGGACCCACCCCACCTCACCCCCACAGCACTTGGCTCACCTCTGTCCTGACGCCTTCCTAGCTCCTGTGGGTCTCAGAGCTGTCCACATACATCTGACCTCCTCGCTCTGCTCAAAAGCCTCCTCTGGTTCCCCAGTGACCTTTGGCTGGAGGCCTGACTGCTTTCCACAGCACCCAGGCCCTGTAGGCCTGCCCCAGACCCTGCTCCCCACTCTGTGTGCACCCAGCCCTCCTGGCTCCCTCAGTCCTGTGTTTGTCCTGCAGTTCCTTCTGCCTGGATACCCTTCCCTGCTTCCTGCTGCCAACTCCCCTGTTCTTCCTCCATGCCTTTGGGCCCTCGTCCTCTGTGCCCCCAAGGCCCCAGGCAGCCTTTCCATGGCTCCCCATCTGCAGCAGCCCCTGTTCCAGGGCTTTTTTGGGCAGGGAGGGCACCTCACTCATCCCTGAGATGCAATGCCCAGCTCAGCCCCAGCTTGCAGTAAGCTCTCTCCACACAGTGCTCAGCCAGCCAGCTCGGGGTCTCCCAGCACCCTGGGCTGCTACAGGACAAGCAGTCCGGGGCTTTCCCTGAGAGGGAGTTTCAGGCTCTTCTGGCCCCAGCAGACCATCAGTATCTGCCTCAACACAGGTGAACATCAGCAAGTAGCTGAGAAGTGGGGGGGGCTCCACTGGAAGGACGCCCATGGCCGGAAGCATGTCTCTTCAGTCTTCCCCAACAATGTGGGGAGAGCTATGCCGGGTGGGTGCACGTGTGTGTAGATGAGGTCATGCAGGCGGGTGCATGTGTGTGCCTGCAGGGATGTGCCTATGTACAGGCATGTGTGCAAGTATACACATATGCACATGTGCACACATACCGTACACATGTACACACATGCATGTACATGGTTGCATGTGTATATACGTGTGTATGTGTACATGTGTATACTTGAGCAGGCCTGTGTATCTGCATGTGTATCCACATGTGCATGGGCGTGCATGTAAAAATGTAAGCATATGTGCCTGTGTGTGTGCGTTTGTGTGTGTGTGCATACACAGTGCACATCCATGTTTGTGTGTATGTATGCGTACATGCAGGTGTGCAGATATGGGCTTGTGCGTGCAGGTGTGTGTGCCTGTGTGCCTGTGTGTGCGCATACACAGTGCACATCCATGTTTGTGTGTATCTATGCGTACATGCAGGTGTGCAGGTATGGGCCTGTGTGTGCCAGTGTGTGCGTGTGTACAGATGAGTACACACATGAGGATTGCCCACTCAGTTGGTTTCCTCAGCACAGGTGTGGGAGGAGCCCAGGGTTTAACAGTCTGATTACTGTTTCCCTTCTGCTAAGTCAGAGAACTGGCCTGTGTGTAGCCCTCCCACCCGCCCACCTGTGAGGCCAAGTCCGGATGATGCTGAAGGTCCCACCGGCCCAGAGTGTCTCGCAGTCCCCTTGAAAGACATGGGGTGGCCTTGGACAGCTGTTCTCCAGCAGATAGAATAATCACATCTCCTGGAGCCGCAGGAGGGGAGGGCGCGCTGACCTGGAAAGCCTCAGCCAGCCCCTGGCCCCGCCCCCCGCCCGGGGTTCAGCGCTGCCAGGTGTCCTAGTCCCGTCCTTGCCTAGTGAGTCTTGGTCTCTTAGCTTAAGCTCACCCATGTGCGCTCCTCTGACCGGCTGTGGAGCTGCCTTGGGACCTTGCCTGGTGCCCACGGAGCTGCGTCCTCACCTGTGGCGCCCTCCCCTGCAGCGCCGCGCCCTCCCCTGCAGCCGAGGCTCTCTGGGGTCGGGCGGGCAACGGCGCCCCCTGCTGGGCGTGGAGAACGCACGTTGACGTTGGGCCCAGAGTTTTCTCTCCTGCAGCACCTGAGCCGGCCGGGCAGGCGCCGGAAAGTCAGGGGGACCAGAAGACGCCTGGGCAGCCCTGTTCTGAACATACAAACAAGGCAAGCTGCCTGACCTACTGCGGAGGGCAGGTCGCATCAGACCCGCGAGCGTCTGAGCCGGGCCCTTGCCAGTTGATTTGGGCAAATAGAAAACGTCCCAGTGCTTGCTGTCACGGGAGGCTCTTAGAGCTGCCTCGCACCTGGCCCAGGTGGCGCACGATGTCCCTCAGGCAGAAGGCTCTCAGGACGGGAGTGAGTCAGGAAGAGACGCAGCCCCGCAGCATGACCAGCTCTGTCCTCAGCCATGACTGCTTGGGACCGTGTGCAGGGATGCCCGGCCTGTGGGGACACTGTCCCCAGAGAAGCAGCCTGCCCCTTCCCGGTGCAGCCCCACCACCTTTATCCCCAGTGTGCTGGCATAACCTTCCGCCTTGCGGGCCCCACATGCAGACAGGCTCCTGCAACTCAAGGATGGTGGCAGAGGTGCCTGCAGTTGGGCCTCCATGTGCAGCCCCAGACCTGTTGCCTCTTGAGGGTGGTAAGTGATTTGTGGAGGAATGACAAACCCAGGAACCCGGAGATGGCTTCTGTCCACAGAGCCAGAGGAAGTCCTCAGCCAAACTGCAAGGCCAGGGAAAGCGTGTAAGAGAAAACTGGAGAGTTACTTCGGTGTCTGAGGCTAGGACTAGAGGGATCAGGGTGGGCTTTCTGGAAGAGGTGAAACAGCAGGTGGTGCTCATAAAACAAACAGCACTGGGGCCTGGAGTAGGCGGAGGCATGGATTGCTGAGAAGCAAGTCACATAGATGGTTGCTGTGGGTGGGCAGGGGTGGGCACAGCTGGCACTAACATTCAAGAAGAGAGTCGTGGCCAAGGAGGCTGCCAGCAGGAGTGCCGCATCTGGCACCTGCAGCTCAGCAGGCACTGGGCTGTGCCAAGATCCCATGTCCTGCCAAGTGGCAGCCCTGAGGACAGCCAGGGAGAGTGCTGCTCACCCACAACCTCTGCGTCCGCTCACCCACACCTCTGCACCGCTCACCCACACCTCTGCACTTGCACACTCACACCTCTGCGCCCGCTCACCCACACCTCTGCGCCCGCTCACACACACCTATGCACCTGCTCTCCTTTGGTCCTAGACATTCGGTGCTGCGGACTGGGAGGTCTTCCACATCGGGGAGAGGATCTTCCTCGCTGTGGCGAACAGTCACAGCTACGATGTGGAGATGCAAGTCCAGAATGATTCCTACGTCATCAACTCAGTCATCTACGAGCTGAACGTGACCGCGCAGGCCTTTGTCAAGTTCCAGGACATCCTCACCTGCAGGTATGCG
Organism: Piliocolobus tephrosceles; assembly: GCF_002776525.5. Classification (NCBI taxonomy): domain Eukaryota; kingdom Metazoa; phylum Chordata; class Mammalia; order Primates; family Cercopithecidae; genus Piliocolobus; species Piliocolobus tephrosceles. Next base: position 34,848,232 of record NC_045452.1, read on the forward strand.
TCACCGCAGGCCGGTGGGAGGGTGGGCTGACCTCTGGGAGGCCCAGCAGGTCGGAATCCCCGTTAGGCTCATCCTCACCACCCTTCCCTCCCCAGCGGGCACCCCCGGGCCCACTTCCTGTCTCTGCGATGTCCCATTCTGGACACGGCACAGAAACGGAATTGCAGAGCTGTGGCCTCTGTGCCTGGCTTTTGCTAGCAGCACCGTGTCCTCCGGGTTGGTGGTGTGGCCATGTGGGTCCGAGCATCCCCCTTCTCATGGCTGAGTCATGCTCCATCCGCCCACTTGTCCGATGATGGGCATTTGCCAGACGGCGTGTTTCTGAAGAATAACATCTGTCCTACAGCGAGTGTGACCCAGGGCTGCTTTGGAGGCAGAATCGGGCACTAGATGCCTTATTTTGTGGTGAAGCCGAAGCCGGCTTCTGATGTGAGCCTTGGAGCAGCCAGACAGGATCTGCCACCACTGGTACATCCAGCGTGGCCGCTTGTCTTCCTCAGGTCTGGGTTTTAGAGCTCAGATCCGATTGGGGGTAACCCCGCGGATTCACGCTGACTCGGAGCCTGCGGCGGTGCCCCCAGACCAGAGCATGCGATCACAGGCGTCCTCGTCCTCCTCCCAGAGAGCTGGCATGGGCTCCATGGGAACCAAATCATAACCCGCCATTAATGGAGGTGGCTCCAGATGTCACCCTGACTGACCCAAGGAGTGAGGAGCCCAAGGCCCCATGGACTCTGCCCGCCATGCCTGTCGCTGGACACCTGCATGATCCCTCCCTCTCCCAGGGTCCTGTCTGAGCTCCTGCTGCAGGCCGGCCCCTGCCTGCCTGCAGGGAAGCACTGGAATGAGGTCCCTCTGCTGTCTGAACTGGCCACAGCCCTGAGGCTGCTGCACGCAGAGGCACTGGCCTGGCCTGCATGTCAGTAAGATGCTTGTGTGTGCATGGCTTCGACCTCCATTTCCTCATCTCGAGACGTGGGGCTGACGCTGACGCTTCGGCAGGTGGGATCCTGGCGGGGAAAGGTTCCAGGGGAGCCACTTGCCAGACCCCACAAACTGAGCTGTCCCCATGCACAGATGCACCGTTTGCAAATTCAGGCGAGACTCCTAAGACAGGACACAGCAAATTTGTTTGCAGCAAGAAACAACTTCCGCTTGTAGGAGAATATCTGTGAACCAGCAGGTCCTGCAGGCCCCTCCTGGAGTGACCTCATGGCTGCTGACCTCACAGCTGAGGACACAGTGCTGAGAGAAGAAGCTGGGCACAGAGGCACAGCACTGATTCCATTTCTGCGCAGTGTCCAGAGTGGGAAACCAAGCTCCTGCCTCCAGCAGGTGCCAGGAGCCTGAGACTTTTTCTCTGGTTGATTCAACCTCTTAAAACTGTACTTTTGTACCCCAGTGTTCATAGCAGCACTATTCACAGTAGCCACATGGAGAAAATTCCCCAAGTGTCCGTCAGCGGATGGATAAACACAACGTGTCCATTCACACAGAGGAGCATTACTCGGCCTTAAAAAGGGAGGAGATTCTGACACGCACCACAACACGGTGGAAACTTGAGTCACTGGAGTCTCAGCTAAGGCACAAAAGGACAAATACCATGCGATTCCATTTATATGAGGTCCCTAGAGTGGTCAAATTCATAAAGACAGAAAGTGGCGTGGTGGGTGCCGGGGCTGGGGAGGGGTGGGGGGCGATGTTTACTGGGTGCAGAGCCTCCGTTTTGCAGGATGAAAGCCTTCTGGAGGTGGATGGTGGCGGCGGCCACACGGCAGTGTGAAGGTGCTTAATGCCCCTGATATGTGCACTTAAAGATGGTTGAGAAATGGGAAATGTTATGTTATATATATTTTACCACAATTTAAAATTTGAGGCTAGACCTGGTGGCTCATACCTGTAATCCCAGCACTTTGGGAGGCCTGACTTGAGGTCAGGAGTTCAAGACCAGCCTGGCCAACATGGCGAAACCCCATCTCTACTAAAAATACAAAACTTAGCCAGGCGTGGTGCTGCACACTTGTAACCCCAGCTACTGGGGAGGCTGAGGCAGGAGAATCGCTTGAATCTGGGAGGTGGAGGTTGCTGTGAGCTGAGATCTCACCACTGCACTCCAGCCTGGGTGACAGAGACTCCATCTCAAAAATAAATAAAATAAAATAAAATCTGAAATGTTTTTTAAGCAAACAACTAATTTACATTTTCCTGGACTAGACCAACACATATGTGACTGTGAGAAAGTCATTCCCCACTTTGGCCCCGGCTCCTCCTCTGTGAATTTTGGAGGTGGCTTCAGGCCAACCCCCCAGTTCCTGATGTCTGTTGCGTCCTAATATCCGCCTACTTGTTCCCGCAGCGCTCTGGACTGGGAGTTTTTCTCGGTGGGAGAAGATTACTTCCTGGTGGTCGCTAACTCCTTTGATGGGCGCACCTTCTCGGTGAACAGTATTATTTACAGGTAATGAGCTGCCGAGGCCGGCTTCCTCCCAGCACCTCCCTTCCTCTTGGGGGCTCACCGAGGCCGGCTTCCTCCCAGCCCTTTGCTTCCCCTTGGGGGCTCACCTTCTCTTGCAGGTGCCACTGGCTCACAGCAAGTCCCAAGTGAGGTGTCATTTCCCAAGACTGGCTGGGCCCAGTGGACAGGCCGTTGCTGGCTGCACCTATGTGGGGTCTGAACGGCCCCTGCCCCCTGTGTAGCCACGACCCACGAGTGCTGTCGCTTCTGCCTTTGGATCCCAGCAGGGATGCGGCGTGTGGCCATCCTAACGTGGCAGTCGTTGATATTTAATTTTTAGCTCATAGACACTGTGGGGTTCTCAACATATTTATTTCTAGGAGTTTTCCAAGTATTGTACGTTTAACGAATGGGGTTGTCTTTTTTTTTTTTAATTTTCATTTGCAGCTGCTCATAACAATCATTTTTTGTGTCTAGCCACTGAACCAAACTGTCAGTTCTAATAGCTTTTCTTAAAAAGATTCTCAGGGGACTTAGGAATATAATTACCTCTGAGAATAAAGAACATTTCCCCTTGATTTCTAGTGTTCTAATTGATTATTTAGCTTGCTTCCCTAGATAAAGCTTCCAGAACAATTTTGGATGGCGGCAGAAGCGGCAGCTGTCCTGCCTTACTCTAATTTAATGAGCACATGGCCGTTCGATGGGCTGTGGGCCGTCCGGGTCAGGGCTGGGGTCTCTGGCATCTGTGAGGGCGTGATGCGGTCCGCTACGTTTACTGCTGATGTCATGATTTATAGTGAGAGATCTCCTCACATTCTTAGACCCGATGCTGCTTGGTGATGATGCAGAATTATTTAATGAGCCCCTGGCTTCCAATTGCCTATCTTCAAGCTTTTAGCATCTATAATAGGAAATGAGATTGCTCAGTGGTTTTCTTTCGGGGACTTAACTTTATCCAGTTTAAGATGAAGCCTAACGGTAAATACACACTGCAGGGCTTTCTAATTGCACCTGTGGACTCTGCAGAGCTTTCTGACTGCACTGGCGGACTGGAATAGTCTGAAGAATAGGATTTTTCTCTCATTTCTGACAGCTGGGTTAAATTCGGTTATAAAACCATCTGGGCTTGATAACTTTTTAATATCTCCTTTTTATTTATTTATTTTTGGGGCAGGGGTGGGGGGGAACAGGGTCTCACTCTGTAGCCCAGGCTGAAGTTAAGTGGCATAATCTCGGCTCATTGCAGGCTGAAATTCCCAGGCTCAAGCAATCCTCGCACCTCAGCCTCCCTAGTAGCTGGGACCACAGGCATGGGCCACCATGCCTGCCTAATTTTTTTCTTTTTTTGAGATGGAGTCTTGCTTTGTCACCCAGGCTGGAGTGCAGTGGTGCAGTCTTGGCTCACTGCAACTCCGCCTCCTGGGTTCACGCCATTCTTCTGCCTCAGCCTCCCGAGTAGCTGGGACTACAGGCACCCGCCACCATGCCTAGCTACATTTTTGTATTTTTAGTAGAGACGGGGTTTCACCGTGTTAGCCAGGATGGTCTCAATCTCCTGACCTTGTGATCTGCCCGTCTCAGCCTCCCAAAGTGCTGGGATTACAGGCCTGAGCCACCGCGCCTGGCCCATGCCAAAGTACTGAGATTACAGGTGTGAGCCACCCCGCCTGGCCATAAATACTATATCTGAAGGTAATGAGAAAAGGATGGGCTTTGCTTGATAATTCCATATGATTCGGGAGATTAGCTTCATGTAATCTGGAAGAAAACAAAGCTTACTCCACTTCACATTGTACACAAAAATAAATGTTAAATGGATTAAAAGTCCAAATGTGAAAAAGAAGAAAAGCTAAGGGCAGTTGCATAACCTCTGGGTTCTATGGAGAAGACAAGCCTGGAAGGAAAGGCACTGGGTCTGACCACCTGCATTAAAAGCTTTCTGTGGAAAACATATCCTATTCAAAAGCAAAAAACAAACTCTTTGCCACACATACGACAGAAAACGAACCCTTACAAACTAATAAGAGATGTGTTTTTAAATTTGGAAAAATGGACAAACGATATGAATAGGAATTGGCTGGGCACAGTGGCTCACGCCTGTAATCCCAGCACTTTGGGAGGTGAAGGCAGGTGGATCATGAGGTCAGGAGATCGAGACCATCCTGGCTAACACAGTGAAACCCTGTCTCTACTAAAAATACAAAAAATTAGCCGGGCATGGTGGCGGGCGCCTATAGTCCCAGGTCCTAGGGGAGGCTGAAGCAGGAGAATGCCGGGAACCTGGGAGGTGGAGCTTGCAGTGAGCCAAGATAGCTCCGCTGCACTCCAGCCTGGGAGACAGAGCGAGACTCTGTCTCAAAAAAAAAGATATGAGTCGGAATTTTTAGAAGGAAAGATGAACAGTGTGAATAAACATTGTAAGTGATTTGTCCTCAAAGCAAAACCCTGACAGGTTCTTCCCCATTTGTTTGGAGGCATTTTAAAGATGGGCAGTGGAGTGGGTGGGGGATCCTGGGGGATCCCACCCTGCTGTTTCCCATGAGAACAGGAGCCACCACGGCTTCTCCAGAAAGCAGTCTGGAAGAATTTATTTTCATACTTTGATATTTGATATTTAATTAAATTTAAACAACTCGTGCTCTTTGATGTCGGCGCCCTGCCTTGGGGACTCCACGCCTCGGAAATGGAAGCCCCTGGGATAAACGAGTCCTTTGGAAGGCAAACCCTGGCGACCAGTGGCTGCCCAGAGCAAGAATGAGGGCCTGGGGCAGCCCCTGACGAGGGGCTGCAGAGCAGCGGGCAGAGAGCTGGGCTCCTGTGTCTGAGGACAGAGGGGCTCCCGCCTGCATGGTGGCCTGCGTGTGTTTGAGGGGGCCCTGGGGAAAGTCACGTACCTCGTGATTGAGGCCGACCCTCAGAACTACATGTTTGGGGGTCCCTGGGGGCAGGATCTTGGGTGGATAGGAGGTAGCGCTGGGATCTTGGCGAGATCTGGAATCTTTCCTCTTCTGGGCCTCAGCCTCCTGCTTTGCAAGATGAGAAGCCCTCGTGGCCCAGAATCAATCTCTCCACGCCGTGCCAGTGGGGATGGAAGAGGCTTGGATGTGACCCAGAGCTGCTGGGTCCCTGACAGCGCGGGTGGGAGCCCGGGAAGAAGAGCCACCCCGCAGGGCCCAGGCTGACCTGGCTGCCACTGTCTGTCCCGCAGGTGGCAGGGCTACGAGGGCTTCGTGGCTGTGCACAGCCTCCCCACCGTCGGCTGCAGGGACTGGGAGGCCTTCAGCACCACGGCCGGCGCCTACCTCATCTACTCCAGCGCCAAGGAGCCCCTCTCCAGGGTCCTGCGGCTGAGGACGCGCTGAGGCCGCGGCTGTCCAGGAGCAACTGGGATGGCCAGGCGGGGCGGGACCCCAGCACCTCCCCCACAGTGGCCCTGGACGTCCAGGTGGGCCGAGCCTAGGGCAGCCCAGGCCTGGGCATCAGGCAGGGTGCAGGTGGGGCCATCTGCAGCCCTAGTTGGGGCAGGGCCATCCATCCACCACTGGGTCCTTCTGAGCCACAGCCCCAGTGACGGTCTGGGTCTTACAGGTGGAGGCCCAGAGCCCCTGCCGGCACTCGCCCATCTGACTGTCAAGCAGGGATTTCGCTGTCAAGGAACCGTATCTATAAATTTTTACCTCAAACAACAGGACCTTGGCTTGTGTCCCCGCACCTGCAGTGTGCGCCCGGCCACCTAAGCAGGCGTGGTGCCGTCCCACCATTGCCGCCACCTATTTATTGTGTTTTATCTGAACGGAACTGTATTTATATTGCTCTTTACAAAAGCACCGGTGCTCCTCTCTCGGCAGTGGGTGGGCACAGCCCCTCACCACGGACACCTCCCCGTACAGGGAGAGGCGTCCCTCCCAGACTCAGTTTACCCATAAATGCACTGGGGCGAGGTCAGAAATCACAAGCCTGGGCATGGCCTGGATCGTACCCCCTCCCCACAGCCCCACCCACAGGGACCTCAGCTTCTGGGCCCGGGATCTTTTCCCCTATTCAGCAGCATTTTAACCACATGTCGTCCAGCTGACTGGGACTCAGGCTGCGTGCCTCCGTCTGCCTGTGTGCTGGCTGTCCTAGTGCCCTGATAATAGCATCCTCTGCCGGCTCTCCTGTGGTCGTCTCGTCTCTGCAGCCAGGAGAGCTGTTGTCCATCTGTCACAGGCAGCGAGGATGAGAGGGGTTGATGGGCACAAGGCCCCGGGGCTCCTCCCTCTTAACCTATGTGGATGCCAGAGAAACCCCTCCCCCATGAGAAGAGGCTCAGATAGCAGCCTCCAGGGCCATGCAGCCCAGACCAGACCTGCCAGGGTCTTTCAGGAACTGTACTCCTGCTTCTGCGACACCAATCGGAACAGCAGCGATCCTGAGAGGGTTTATAATTTGCTTTTTCCGTCAATCAGAACTGTGGACAAAACTTCCTGTTTTCTACACCGCAGCTGTCTGTTCACCTTCAGCTCAGAGAACTCCTGACCTTTCATAATGACATGGAAGCCTCCCCTTGTCTGGAAGATAATAAACTCAGTGTCTACTTTACCCGGCTTTGGGATCTTCGTGTTTTCCCTGGGCTCGCTGTTTTCCAGCCATCACCGTGGCCAGTGGAGAGCCACTCCCCTCTGGGGCAGTCTCCGAGAGCCTCCTTCCCCTCCGTCCGGCCAGCAAGGCTTCCCCAAGCATCCTGAGAGCCTCCTTCCCCTCTGTCCGGCCAGCAAGGCTTTCCCAAGCATCCTGAGAGCCTCCTTCCCCTCCGTCCGGCCAGCAAGGCTTTCCCAAGCATCCTGGGCAAGGGGGTCGGACCCTGCTTTCCACCAAGTCATTCAGGGGCTCCTGATCACACACGATTGGCCTCACTGGGTCAGCACTTGTGAAAGGAAGATAAAAACTCGAGACCACAATTCAGTCAACCAAGAAGAAAAAATCAAGCTGCAAGCTGAGTCCTGCAAGAAGCTGCCTTTCCCTTTGCCCCTAAGCAGACAGCGAGAGACGAGAGGGTCAGCATCTCCACCAGTGCCTGCTCTGTGTGCACCTTACCTCATGGAAAGTACCGATTTACTGAGCACGAGATAAACAGGTAACTGACCGTTCCCACCTGCTCCTTTTCTCCTGCAGCGTGGGGCAATCAGTCATGTGACCACACCCTCCTCCCTCTGCCCCCTCCAGCCAGCTTTTGCCCTTGACTGAAGGCCTCAACATCATCTTGGGAGAGAGGCACAGACCTGTCTCCTGGGTGCGTCCTTAGCCTTGGCAAATAAACTTCTCCGTTGATTGAGGCCTGTCTCGGGTACGTTTTTGGTTTGCAGACTCATCCATGTGCTTTTCCAGCTGGGCCTTGCTCTTCTCTTGTTTGGCTGAGTAATTTGTTTCTGTTTGGGTGAGGCTGATGGTGCCGCAGCTGTTCCAACTCCCATCCCTCAGCCAGATCCCTCCATTCCCCAAACTGTTCTAGATTTGGCTTTATTTTGGAAATCAGCGCCTGGCTTGAGTAGCTGGAAATCTAAGAACTTCTGGGTAAGTTACTAAACACTCAGTATTTGGAGCGCAAAACTGAAAGTGGGTGAGCTGGGTCTCAGTCAGCTTTGAGGGTTATGATGACAAGGCTGAGGATCTGCCCGGGAGAAAGCGACACCAGTCACAGCGGGACCTGTGCCTGGGCCTTTTCCAGAGAGCGTTTTGAGGTGCTGAGTATTTAAAAGAGGAAGAGAGGAGAGGGCAGGAGGGGAAGGGGAGAGAGCAAAGCGTGAGTAGGCAATGAGGGGAGTGGTCAGGTTCCTGTGAGGCTTTCGTTAGCACTCGCTGAGTGCACATTACAAGTGAAAGGGTGGGGTGGGGGAACAGCCCTTTACGCACTCACCTGGCGCTCAGCAAACCTGCATCTTCCGTCAGGCAGAGGGGACACAGAGCAGAAGGAAAAGCCAAGCCTGAGTTTGTCTCGAGCGTTTAACCAGAAGTCATGGCTGGAGACACAAAAGCCCCTCCTTGCCTATGTAATTTTGTTCCTTCAGTGCTTTAAACAAGCGAGAGGTGGTTTATATTCCTTTAGCGGCTGGTGGTGTTGACTTTGTGTTCCTGCACAAAAATAAAAGCAAGTCCGAGTCTTGCTTTTGTCCCACACTCGCGAGGATCAGCTGTTCGTCGACACTGCCAGGGTGCAGGAGGCCCGTGGGGAGATACACGGCCGGCCGTCTTGCAAGCTGCCTGTGCAGAAAAGGACTGGTTCTCCTGAAAGGCAGGTTTTTGCGTGGCGCCGTTTCCAAGTTTTCCCTTTCCCTTTGGAATAGTGAGTTTGGCAGCTCAGGATTCTGTTTTCCTTTCCCAGGAGGGAGCAGCTCCAGGCGTGGGCTGGCCGCTGTCCTTCCATGCCCCCTCTTGGATGGAATCCGTGGGCCTTGTGCCCCTGGCCACCTACCCAGTCTTCCCCTGGGGTTGGGAAGAGTGCTTTTCTGTCTGTTAGCCATGATTTCAAACCAGCACTGGAAAAGCTGATTCCCTGGATCGTGGGGAAGGCCCTGTCTGGTTACCCCAGCCGCACATAGTTCAACCCCCTCTCCCGGCACCAGGAAGCGACTCCAGCGTGCTCTCCTGAAAACCTTCTTCGACTGCAAGTGCAGTCAGTGTGTTTTGTCTTGTGTCATTGGAATCAGAACCTTTTCAATCCTACCTGCAAATTTATGCAAACAATATGCAAAAACTTGTGACAAACATTGGCAAAGGAAGACTTTTGCAGGTGAAGCACAGCTGCCACTAATGGCTCTCAGGGGTGGTTTGGGGCAGCGGCGCAGGTGAGAACTGAAGCTTGGTAGGAGTCTGCAGCGGTGGTAGGAGGTGTTGGGGTCTTCCTCCTCCCCTGCCTCCCAGTGTGGGAGTAGCCAGTGAAAGGGCAGAGTCAGGGGCTCCCTGTCTCTTCTTCACTGTGGAGGCATCGTCAGAGCTGGGGAGAAGGCAGGATCCCTTAGCCTCCCTTCAGGCCATTCCTGATGCCACATCTGGTGCTGAGAATGAGTTTGAGAAGCCCCCAGGCCCCCGACCTCCCTATGCTGTCACACTCACGTCAAACTATGCTGTGTTAGCATTAACTTGACATTACAGCATTGCTATTGTCCCCCGGGAGGTTAAGCTTTGTGGATCTTAGTTTTCCGTGATCCCTCTCTATCATGGAACCATCGAAACTCTGCATCTTAACATCAGAAGGTTCTTTCAGATCATCTGGTCCAATCCCTTTGGCGGCCAACACACGAAGAAGTGGCTGACCCTGGTTCGGCCCTAAACCGGGGCCCTAAATCAGTCACCACCTCTCCAGGTGACACTGCTCACCGGATGGAAGGCCCCACAATCTGGGTGCCACTTGAGATATGGTGGGAGCAAACAATAGTTGTGTTATTTTAAAGGGTCAAGAGTGACTCTGTAAATCCATGCCCCGTCGTTCCTAGAAAGCTATGTGGCTTATGGGCACCACCAGCTTCTCTGTGCTTTTCAAACAGCTGGGCAGTTGGGCAGGCCGCATTGGTTGCTCTTAGGCTTGTAAATAACCTCTGGGCTGTCCAGAGCTGTCCCAAACTGTCCCGAGTTCTGTCCTGTGGCTGTTCGTAGGCAATGATGAAGTTGGGTTGCGGGGAGGAAGAGAAAGAAGGGAATAGTGGAATGGGCTGTGGGGCCGATGAGATCAACGTTTATTGAACACTAACTCTATTCCTGCCATTATGCTGAGTGTCACCCAACATCAGCCCCATTTTACAGTTTGAGGAAATTAGGTTCAGAGAGGTTAAATAATTTGCCCAAAGTCTCACAGCTAATAAGGAAGAAGACTGAGGTTTCACACTTGAGGCTTTCTGATTTCCCAGCTCAAGCTCCTCACAACTGTGCTCGCGGGGCGATGGTGGGGAGAGAGCCAGGTTTCCAGGAAACCTCTAAATGGCTATGCAAACGTTGACCCTCTTACTTCCCGCTGCTTGGATGACAGGCTTCAATGGGATTTTTAGCATCACAGTGGAAGAGGGGCCAGCGGAAGAGCAGGGCCATTTCCTGCATTGGTCAGGATGTGCCTCATCTTGCCCACGTCTTCCTGGCGCTGACACACAGGAAGTTTTCCAACAGGCCTAGCCTGAGGTGCTGGGGCTTTAATTTTGTGCTGGTGCAGGCAGTTTTCAGGCTCAGATAAAATTTCCTTTAGCTGTTTATTTATCCTCCCAACAAGCATTCTGTGGACACCTCTTCTGTCAGTTCTTGAACCGATAAGCATGGTCCCTGACCCCACAAATGGAGCTCTGATTGGGAGATGCAGAACCTGATTCCAGCAAAGCCTCTTGCAGCTTCTCGGGGGCAGTTTTCACAGCTCTTTTCTCTTCCCCACTTCTCCATTGTTGCTTTACCAATGGGGCCTCTGCCACCAGGGAGCAGGGAGGACGTGGAAAAGGTGCTGTGCGGCACTTGGTTGTGGGAAGGATGTGGAAGCCAGGGCCTAACCAGAGGTTTCGGCATGATCTGCGATTCTTCCCCTCTCTCCCATCCCTGCAGTGCCGTTTCATTAGACACTGAAGCTAGGCTCACGATCTAAGGACCACGGTTCACTTAAAATTCCATCCCAGGCCTGGTGCGGTGGCTCACTCCTGTAATCCCCACAATTTGGGAGGCCGAAGCAGAGGATCACCTGAGGTTAGAGTTCGAGACCATCCTGGCCAACATGGGGAAACCCTCTCTCTACTAAAAATACAAAAATCAGCCAGGCGTGGTGGTGCATGTCTGTAATCCCAGCTACTTGGGAGGCTGAGGCAGGAGAGTTGCTTGAACCTGGGAGGTTGAGGCTGCAGTGAGTCGAGATCATGCCATTGCACTCCAGCCTGGGTGACAGAGTGAGTCCCTGTCTCAAAAAAAAACAAAAAAGCAAAACAAACAAAAAAAACTCCATCCCAGCATCCTCAGCTGGAATAACTGCCAGTTGCCACTGGCTGCCCCAACGGAATTAACAGACGCTGCCACTAGCCCTCCTGACCTCATTGGACAGAACCGCATCCTCAGCAGACACGAGCTCCTCCATCCTGAGACAGCCGTACTCCTGTCTTGGAGTGGGAAGTCCTCTCATGCGGAGTCGGAGCTTCAGACAGGGAAGGACAGGGCCCTTCCTGTATTCCCATCAGTATCCACCTAAAAGGAAGAGGCTGAGGCATGAAGTCTAACTTAAAATGTTGATTTGAGCCAGGGTGAGGACAGCAGCCGAGAAGACTCACACCCATGTACGCCTGGCTGTGAGCTTCCTGGCCATGAGCTTTCTTTCTTTGGCCTTCATTACAGGCAGGTTTTTAAAGGCAAAAGAGGGGGGACATGGAGCAGGGCGACACAAAGCTGCTTGTTGGGAATCTCGCTGGCTCACAGAAATAACACTGCTGAGCTGCATGGTGCAGGTTGCAGCATCCAGTGGGCATGATTTGTTGGTTAGCGGCTCCTGGTGGTCATCACACACAGCTCCTGAAGATGAACACACAGCTCAGAGGGGGTAGGACAGGACTCCTGTCCCCTCTCCACGTCTCTCTGTGCCCAATCATGTAAAAGGACTTGTGTTCCTCGCAGAACAGTTCTTTTCTCATCAGGAACCCCATTTTCTGCTTTCTTTGAGTGTCAGGATGGGATCCCCTGGAGAGCTGCTTGGAGAGGCAGGAGAATCCTAGGAGGGGAACCTAAAGCACTTAGGCAGGGGCAGCAGCCCCCACCTACAACCAGCCTTACAGAGCAGGTCACTGGGGCTGAGAGTGGGAGGAACCAGTTCCAGTCCCGCACGTGTATTCCCCAGACAGACCTGGTGGGTCCCATCCCCAGAGATTGGGGGGCATAATTGCAGGCAGAAGGAAAAGCCATGGAAAACATTCATCCCTGCATGAGCTCAGGGCTCACCCTTGGGAGATGCTGAGCGGCAGAAGTGCCTGGAAAATGTGTGCAGAAAGTGAAATGAGCAGAGGGTTCCAGGTTTGGCTCTGGTAGAATCAGAGGATGATCTGGGGGGATGGAGACATAGAACCAAATGGTAACGGGTTCGAAAAGTGAGACTTGAAGACTGAAACAATGACGTGACCCTGAGAATTTCTTTCTAGTTCCTGGCTTCAGGCGTAGGGTTGTGGTTGATGGGTGCATGTGTACACACAGGCAGACACATGTGCTGTTGGGAACGGGTGCTCGGTGTTGCAAAAATCAACACTGAGACAAAGGATCTCTCAGCAAGGCTAGTTTACTTTCTGCAGAAAGGGTGCCGCTCACTAGCAGTCTTGCCACGAGAGCACACACAAACAAAGGAGACAGGGTCATTTATAACCTGACACGTCCACCCTCCTGCTGTGTCCGGTTTCCATCGGCTGGAATGGGACCTCACATCTGTACTAGACCCTATTGGCTAGCAACTTAGAACTTCCCAAAAGAGGCAAAGGCAGAGGAGAACAAAGGAAGAGAGGCAGTAACTTGTGGAAGGCTGAGAGAGGGAAAAACGCTTCCAAATAAGAAAGAGGCTATGACCTAATGCTTGCTTGGACCGGTTCAGGCACACCAGGGCAAATACCTAGGCTAAAATGTGGGAGCTAAGAACAGAGTATATTGATTTCTTTATTACAGCTAGTAGAATTTACGATTAGCACAGGTCTTTGAGTAAATTTGGCTTCTAAGAGAGGTTACTGTCTATTCTGAATTAGACTGGGAGGAAAACCCCTTTGAAGAGGAACCTCTATTTCATTTCCTACACGTACCTTCTGTCTTGGACTTTGGGAAGATGTTCTCTGGGCTGAAGACCGTCCACTAGGTGAAAATATCAGGGAAGGTAATTGTTGCCTTTTCTGCCTATCGCCAGGAAGTTGGACTTTCATAAAACTCTAGTGCCGGTTCACCCCAGCCTGGAGGGACAAGCACTGGGTCTCGCTTTACTCAGCCCTGCCAGACTGTGTGCTCTAGGACAAGCCATTCAACCCTTTCAGCTGTGCTACAAGAAGAATCAACACCCATCTTGCAGGATGCGTTTAGGGATTAAGAGGGAGAATCACCAGGAAAAGGATGTGTGATCTGTAAAGGGCTGTCACCCCCTTGTGATGGTGACAATGATGTGGTTAAACCCAGGGACAGTGGGTGTGCATCCTCGCCTAGAGCAGTGGTGCCCACAGGGTCATCCTTCACAGGGAGGAGAGGTACCGACATCGTCCGATGCTTAACACAACCAGACCCACACACATGATGCACAGATAGCAACACTGAGGGTCTCGGTGACAAATGGGTGGAACATATGGGGGTGGGGCTTTCACAACCTTGAGAGCAAAAGTAAGGCAAGTTATTTCTGTTCAGAAACACAAAGCCAACACCACCAGCAGCGGAAGGAATGCAAAGTGCATCTTCTTGTTTAAAGCAGTAAAGGAACAAAATTACATAGGCAAGGAGGTGCTGGTGTGTCCTCAGCCATGACTTCTGGTTAAAAAGTGCACACAAACCTCAAAGACATTCAACACCCTCACTTCAATGCCTGATGGGATGCGTTTCCTTAAGAAAAAAATCCTGGGAGGCGAACAACACTCACTGGGGCCTGTTGGGAGAGGGCTGGGTCGGGGGCGTGGAGAACATTAGGGCAGAGAGCTAATGCATGCTGGTCCTCATTCCTAGGTGACAGGTTGATAGGTGTAGCAAACCCCCATGGCACACGTTTACACATGTTGGTTACACATGTGTAACCAACCTGCACATCCTGCACATGTACCCTGGAACTTAAAAATAAATATATATATAATAATTAAAATTTTCAAAAAGAAAAAAAAATCCTAGGGGCCAGGCGCAGAGGCTCATGCCAGTGATCCCAGCCCTTGGGAGGCTGAGGTGGGAGGACGGCTTGAGCTCAGGAGTTTGAGGTCAGCCTGGGCAACAAAGTGAGACCCTGTCTCTCCACACATGTATTTCTTTAAAAACAGAAAAAACAAAAAATCCTAAAAATAAAGCAGTGTCACACTTTCTTCTGTCTCATCTGAGCTTTCTGTTTCTATCCTGTGGAGAAAATCTCTAGACATTACCCATTACCTTTCAGTACCCGTTGGTACTTCCCAGGCATGGAGTAGGACAGGGTAACTAATTTTTCTGAGTGTGTAATCATTCATTCACTCAGTGTTTATTAAGACCTACTGAAACGGGGAAGGTTCCCTTGTCCCCCTCATAGGGTGTGCAATGGGGGTGTGTGGCTTGCTTCTTCAGTGCCTGGCTGCCCAAACCTCTAGGCGAGCATAGACAGGTGCCCTGCTGCCAGACCAGTAGGGGAGCACACAGACAGGCAGGCTCCAACCCCACAGCCGTGTCTAGGGCTGAATGTTTACAGCTGAAGCGCCCGTGGGTGTGTATTCCAGCGTGCTCTTTTAGTTTTGCCGTCTATAGGCAGCTTGTGTTAACCAGGTCAATGAGGGCCTGTACTTGTGGAAAGGACAGAGGGCTGTCTGTATCCTGGGGTTCTTGCCTTGGTATACCAGAAGAATCGGATCACATCTGGGCTTGGAGAATGAGTGCAAAGTGTTATTGAGTGGAAGTAGCTCTCAGTCGATGGGGGAGCCAGAAGAGAAATGGTTTTCCCCTGGAGTTGGGCCGCTTGGTGGCCCCGGCTCTCCTCCGACTGCCCTAACCAAACTCTCCCTCATCCTGTCGGTCCACGGCCTGACAACGCACCAGCATCTATGGGTGTGCTCTTCTGCTGGTACGCTCCCTTGATGTCCTCTCCATGTCCAGCTGCTTGTCTTCTTCCTTTCCGCTGATGTGTTCCTCTCAGCATCCAGCAGCTTCTCTCTCTGTCTTGCTAGGGCCTTGGGTTTCTATAGGCCCAGGATGGCGGCATGGCAGGCCAGGGTGATGATCTTGGAAAATGCAAATTTGGGTGAGAAGGCAGAAGCGCCGGTCCTCACCTAGGTCGGTAGGGGTGGAGCTCTAGCCAGGGGCCACGCCCTCCTCTACCCAGCACCTCCCTTCCGTATCACTTAAAGAGACCACACTCTTCCCTTCCCCATACTCCCGTATCATTTCGCCTCTCTGAAGATGTACATCTAACTGCTGTTAGAATATGGACAGTGACCAGTCGTAGCTGCTTCCTGCTGACAGGGGACGTTGTTTTGGGGAAAACAGCAGTCAGATTCCTCCCAGAGGTTTGTCTGAGGGTTCCTAGCAAAGGGGAGTCATTATCTGAGGCTCTGGTTGCCTGACCACATGGAGTTTGATGGCTTCTAGCCATGAGAGAGAAAAAAAACCCAGGTTTTATAAGGTTAAGTATGCATGGGTTAAACGTGTGTTATACAAAGAAAGAATTTACTGCCAAAGATCACAGGGCCTATCATGGGGAGGGGGGAGAGGGGAGGGATTGCATTGGGGAGTTATACCTGATATAAATGGTGAATTGATGGGTGCTGACGAGTTGATGGGTGCAGCACACCAACATGGCACATGTATACATATGTAACCTGCACGTTATGCACATGTACCCTAGAACTTAAAGTATAATAAAAAATAATAATAATAATAAAAAAAAAAAGAAGTGAAATATACTAACAGCAAAATTGTAGCCTGAGCTGTTTCACCCTGGTGCAAGAAATTACACCTTGTTCAAGAGCAGATAAACTTTAGAATGAGGTAACTATTCTTGCCATATCTTTAGCAGTTAACAGGTGCATCCTGGGAATTCTGGGGTTTGTGGGCTTACACGGTGGTCAGTGAAGTTTTGTCTCTTTCCTGTGTCTCCTCTCAATTTCCTGGGCCTCCATCTCTATTATAAAAGACGGAGGTGGCCATTTTTAGGAAGTTCTCTAATGTACTATCTGGTCCCAGGCCCAGTTTTTGCAACCTCCTCCTGATATCAGGAGCTGCCTGAGTAACAAAGTTATGCTTTGGGATTCGCTGTCCCTCAACTGAACCAGCAGAGAGAGAGGTGAGCTTTACCAAGGCCTCTCTTAGCCTTTCCTAGAAGGCGCCTGGATTTTTATCAAATTCCTGGTTAATCATGGACAACTTGGTCTTAGTCTTAAGTAAGCCTTCCATTACGCACACCTGAAAGTGTCTCCTCCTCCAGGCTTCCATCCTATTCCATGACCATAAATAGGATTGGGGTCCTATTTACGGTCATTCACTGGTACTGCTTCTCTCCCGGTTAGATAATATTGGCCCCCTTTCCTGATGCTACATGTGGTGCAAAGCTCATCCCCAGATCTCTCTGCTGCTTGTCCAGCGGCCTGTTTTTCAGTGTCCATCACAGTCTGATTCAAAAGTAACATAACGTCTCTCCAGGAGAGTTGAAATATTTGGGTGAAATTCTGGAAAGTCTCTATATACCTGTCAGGGTCATCTGAAAACTTGCCCAGGTCCCCCTTAGTTTGCTTTAAGTCCTGTAAGAAGAAGGGGACCTGGACCTTACTGGGTCCAAATTCACCAGGCATCTGTTGGAGGAGCAAGAGTGAGACCGTGGCTTGTTTAGAGTGAGAAGTTCTAGGAAGGGCCAAGTGAGAGGCTGAAGCTGGACAGGGAGGTCAGGGTGGACCCAGAGGAGCAGGGCTTGAGGGAGCTGGCCTCTCTTCCAGGGGTGCCTCTAGGACTCGTATTTTTAATTCCCTGGGCTTACCCCTTGCAGCCTTCTCTGAGATGGCAAACAAGAGGGCTGGATGAATCCTACAGGCAAGGTCTGGATTGCCTTGCAAGGTATAGAAAGGCCCCTGCACATATGGAGCCTCAGTCCATCTGTCCTCACATCCGCAGAAAAGTCTCGACTGCCCCGAATGGTATTGAAATGAATGGTTCCTTCCTAGGGCCAACCCATTCCTTCATAATTTGGCCAAACCTTTGTGCAGAGGGCTCCGAGGTGTTTTTCCTCCAGATTGTGAGGGTCAAAGCAGTCCCAGTGGTTTGGGGTACACTACAGAGGAGTATAAACTAGGGGTGGTGAAGAGAACCGGAAACACTGAATAGAGGCACCCCTCATTCCCTTCCTTCTTTCAGCAAAAACTCAGGGTGTGATGGAGAGACAAAGCCAGCGTGATCCGTTCACTCTCCACTCCTTATCCCTGAGCCCTGGCGACCTTGGCAGGTGCCAGCCATGGGTACTAATGCGGTATGTACCCACGAAGCAGAGAAAACCTGGAGACGAGGAATGAACCGCCCTTGCCTATGCCTCCCTTTCTCCCTGCTGTTGGCAAACCTTGAGTCCCCTGGGTCTGTTTATGCCACGAAGCATGGCCTCCTTCCGTGGGGTGGGGAATCTAGTCAGCAGGAATTGGTGCTACCCATTTACATTGTGCCTGTTGCCTGGCTTTGGATCCCTCAGATCTGTTTTTTCTTTGTAAGGCCTCAGCCTGAAGCTTGGAATCGAGTTTGGGACTGAAAAGATGTTTTAGGGGCTGTTTGTATCTGTTGAGTGAGTCTCAAATGTGCCCTGCCGAACTTGCAGCTCTCAGCCAGCAGGGGTCGCTCCTCTGCTAACGTCCCCATCAGAAACAGAGTTGGGAGGGGAGCCCTCTCACTTAGAAAAGGAAAAAAGAGAAAACCAGTTTAAGGGGCACAAAGGGGGAGATTGTGGGGAACAACCCCTTGCTTAGTGCAACCAGGTCACTCGAATTCTTCGAACTTTCCCATCCTTTCCCCAGTTGAGACCAGGTTGAATTCCTTGGCCAGGGTAGGAAAGGTTCCCTTGGCACACTTGACCAAGGAGCTACCTGCAGGGTCCCAGCTACCACCTCGGCTTCCTCCCGCCCCCTTCGTGGCTGTTGGGCTTGGCCTTTGCCTGCTGTGGGCACACCCAGGTGCCCGAGCTGGGAAGGGAAAGAATAAGGAGAGGTGCCCAGAGCCATGTGTGCCTGCGGCTGTCGAGGTGGAGGCATACATGACACCTCTAGGAAAAACTGGTCTGATTTGCACCTTCGGCGGCTGAGTCAAATGCTCATTCGACTTAGTGACATTGCCGCAGCCTGTGGCAAAACTTGTAACATTATAAAGAAGGAGATAAGAGCCATTTTTAAACCACGTGAGAGACAAAAAAGAGATGAAAGGAAAACAGAGCCTCTTACCCACAGGAAAGAGAGACAGGTGGTAGCGTTTTGGAAGAAAGGTGTTCACCTTCCGAGATCCCAGACGAGGCCCCAGTTAAAAGAGGAAAAGTTCCTTTGTCCCCCTGGCAGAGTGTGCGATGGGAGTGTGGCTCACTTCTCAGTGCCCCGCAGCTCAAACCTGAGGGGAGCGTACAGACGGAGGCTCCGGCCCCACAGCAGCGCCTAGCGGCGAATGTTTACAGCCGAAGCCCCAGTGGGCGTGTGTTCCAGGGTGCTCTTTTAGTTTGGCCTCTGTAGGTGGCTTGTGTTAACCCGGTCAACAAGTACCTCAAGTAGAGGTACTTGTCAAAAGGACAGAGGCCTTTCTGTATCCTGGGTTCTTGCCTGGGTGTACCGGAAGAATCAGATCACACGGGGGCTTGGAGAATGAGTGCAAAGTGTTATTGAGTGGAAGCAGCTCTCAGCCGATGGGGAAGCCAGAAGGGAGATAGATGGTTTTCCCCTGAGTTGGGTCGCTTGTTGGTCCCAGCTCTCCTCCGACTGCCCTGGCCAAATTCTGCCTCGGCCTGCCCCTCGGTGGCCTGCCCCTCGGTGGCCTGCCAGCGTGCCAGCGTCTGTGGGTGTGCTCTTCCACCAGCATGCTCCCTTGACATCCTCTCCATGTCCAGCCACTTGTCTTCTTCCACAGATGTGTTCCCTCCACCATCCAGCAGCTCCTGTCTCTGCCTCGCTAGGGTCCCGGGTTTTTATAGGCCCAGGATGGGGGCATGGCGGGCCAGCGTGGTCTTGGAAAATGCAACATTTGGGCGAGAAGGCAGAAGTGCCTGTCCTCACCTAGGTCCATGGGGGTGGAGCCCTAGCCAGGGACCACGCGCCCCTCTACCCAGCACCTCCCTTCTGTATCATTTAAAGGGACCACACTCTCCCTTCCCCACACTCCCGTATCATTGCCTTGTGCCGCCCTCTTGGGTAGGTGGAGATGACAAAAATGAACAGAGGCCCTGCCCTTAAGGAGGAAGACACACACCCCAGGATCTGTATTTGGGTAGAAAGTGATTTGTTAAGAGAGAGTTACAGATTTGGGATTGGTAAACTATGCCCTGGCTGACAAACAAAAGGGGCTCCCCATGGCTAACTGAGGTGCTCAAATTTAAAACATAACCTGGTGTCCGGGGCTGGGTGAGGGAGTAGCCACGAACTCTGTGTTCTCAGACATTGTAAACGCACCACAGGGCCCCCCTTTTCACAACAAAGCCCAATCAGTCCCCGTTGTCAGTGCCAAGATAAACCGTAGCCATATTCGTCCCCACCCCGCTCCACGCCCGGCACGCCCCCCATGCCCCCCACCACTGTTTGAAAGAAACAGCTAACAAAGACTTCCGGTTTGCGGCTTGGCAACCAACCCATCAGGGCGCAGCTGTGTGAACCAATCAGAACTAAGCACGTTTCAATCCTTCCTTTGCCTGCATGGACCTAATGGAGGCCCCAGGGCAGGAACTCTTTGCTCTAAAACCTGAACTCCCTCTTTGCTCTTTGAACACACCTTCATTTTACACCAAAGGCCGCATCTCCCAGGCTTGTACACTGTTCACTGGAATAGTCCCTTTTCTCCAAATTCCTTTTCAGAGACCTTTTTGTTGGGAGTTCAGAAGTAAGAGCAGTTATTTCTAGGAAACCTGTCTGCAGGCGGTAGACTGAGCTGAGTGCCTGAAAAGGAAACAATGGGGGGCAGTACTAGTAGAGGTGGATTTACTAGCGCTAGTAGAGGTAGATTTACTAGCCTTCGCAGAGGTAGATTTACTAGTCCTAGTAGAGGTGGATTTACTAGCGCTAGTAGAGGTAGATTTACTAGCACTAGTAGAGGTGGATTTACTAACCTTTGCAGAGGTAGATTTACTAGCACTAGTAGAGGTGGATTTACTAGCACTAGTAGAGGTGGATTTACCAGCCTTTGCAGAGGTAGATTTACTAGCACTAGTAGAGGTGGATTTACTAGCGCTAGTAGAGGT
>NC_045452.1:34868766-34871115 GCF_002776525.5 Piliocolobus tephrosceles
GATTTACTAGCACTAGTAGAGGTGGATTTACTAGCGCTAGTAGAGGTGGATTTACTAGCCTTCGCAGAGGTAGATTTAACCACATCACAAGTGGTCTTGGATGATGGGCCAGGGATTTGTGACTTTATTTTGAAGGCACAGCAGTAATCGAAGCTTTTGAGCAGGGGGGCACCAAAATCATCTGGCTATAAATAGATCCTGAAATTTGGAATCTCATTTTTGAGAATGAACTTAGAATGTGGGTGGATTCAAGGACGATCTGAGAACATGTGAAAGGACACAGCTGTGTTGGCCACCCTCCTGATGACGTGTTTGCTGCTTCTCACTCTGACTTTAGTGAGCACGGAGAGCTTCACACATGCACATGGGAAACGGTAATTTTCCCTAAATCATCCAGGGCAGGGCAGCCTCAGACACTTAAGAAATCTAGACAACACTTCTAACTACAATGCCAAGAGAAATTCTACATGGCTAAAAGCGGGCAGCTAGCCATCCCAGGCCAGAGATGTGTCTTCCTAAGAGGAAGTGCACTGACGCAGAAATCTGTAACATGCTGTGTGACTGGAAGGACGGAGCCCCCACCCGCACCTGCTGTGGGGGAGGGTGGTTTGTGGCAGAGCTTGGTGCTCTGCCAATCTCGGTTCAAGTCTGGGCATTGCTTCTAATTTGCCGTGTGACTTTGAACAAGTCACTTGTCTTCTCTGGGCCTGAGTCTCTGGGTCTGTAAACTGGGAAGGCTGGATGGTCTCCAAAGTCCCTTTGAGTGCGGGCACTCTGTGGACTCGTGGGACTGAGATGGCTGGGAGCGCTGGCGTGGCCAGGCTGAGGAACCCCGGGGTCCCCTCCCACTAGTGCGGAGGGAGGCACCTCAATGAGCCGCACTTTTGCTCACAACCCTGGCCCAGTCTCATGGCCTGAGTTCAAGTCCTGGCCCTTGTGAGAAACAGATTCACCCGTCCAAACCCAGAGAACGGACTCACAGACCTGGAGAAAAGCGACAGTGAGACTTCTAATGACAGTCTTGCGAGATCGGGTGTCTGATGGGAAGGCACGCCCAGCCTGGTTTTGTTGTCATTGCTGTTGTTTTGAGATGGGGTCTCACTCTGTCGCCCAGGCTGGAGTGAGGTGGCAGGATCTCAGCTCACTGTGACTCTGCCTTCCGGGTTCAAGTGATCCTCCTGCCTCAGCCTCCTGAGTAGCTGGGATCACAGGCACTCACCATCACGTCCAGTTAATTTTTGTGTTTTCAATAGAGACGGGGTTTTACTATGTTGGCCAGGCTGGTGTCAAACTCCTTACCCCAAGTGATCCGCCCGCCTCACCTCAGCCTCCTAAAGTGCTGGGATTACAGCCGCGAACCACTGCTCCCGGCCTCCAGCGTGGTTTTAACAAGCAATTTATCCCCTAGTGTGCAGGTCCCTCCCCCGGTTCCTCATAGGCTGAGCACTGTGGGGGTCACAGTCCTCCCGGACGTCACCTGTTGGTTGTCTTGCTGCATTTTGTTGCAGCCCACAGTGCATTGCAATCCTAGTTAGCCTTGGGGCTCTTTAAGTATTTGACTTATGACCTAAGTCGCTGGCAGACTGATGAGAACAGACAAAGGGAGCTATTTCACTGGTAAACTTTTATCTTAGACCAAACTTCTTTGGTTCAGGTGAGGGCAACTAAGGGGAGTCCCAACAAGCAGACATCGGCTATCCGAGCAGGGGCCTAGTGTATCCTGTTTCTTGTGTAGTTTGCAGACCTAAGCTGATTCAAGGCACTTTGTTTTGGAAATGGACCACTGTAGACATGAGCTCCTTCAGCCCTGTTTTAGGTTAGTGGTGTGAACTTGGGCAAGTCATTAGCCTCCCTGAGCCTCTGTTTCTTTTTCCGAGAAATAAACAAATGTGTCAATGCCCTCCAACCTGAGAAACATAGAGGGATAGAAATGAAAAAGCCGAGGGAGCTGGCTTCCCGTAAGTATAACATTAAGTATCATATACTTCCCATAAGTATCACTATCAGGCTAAGCAGGTTCCTTTTACAAAAGGAAGTAAAGAAAGTTAGATGCAGAAAAACATACTGATATACACACTCAACAGCTAGTGGCATTATACTGTTTTTGACAGTAGCTTAGGCCTTTGACTGTTTTATCAAGCTATACAACAAGGCACAGCGCTTATTAACCCCAAAAGTGTGGAAAGGAAGAACAAAGGAAGAAGAAGCTGTGTCTCATCTTGAGTTGTAAGCCCCGTAATCCCCATAATCCTCAAATGTCACGGGAGAGACCAGGTGGAGGTGACTGGATGATGGGTGGTCCCCCCCATGCTGTTCTCGTGCACGGGAGAGACCAGGTGGAGGTGACTG
>NC_045452.1:34871125-34901702 GCF_002776525.5 Piliocolobus tephrosceles
TTCTCGTGCACGGGAGAGACCAGGTGGAGGTGACTGGATGATGGGTGAACCCCCATGCTGTTCTCGTGCATGGAAGAGAACAGACGGACGTGGATGATGAGCTCTCGTGACAACGAGCTCTCAGGAGACCTGGTGGTTTCCTACATGCTCAGTAGCTCTGCCTGCGTTGCTTCTCTTTCCTGACACCTTCTGAAGAGGGTGCCTTGCTTCCCCTTCCACCGAGATTGTGAGTGTCCTGGGGCCCTTCTAACCATGCTGAGCTGTGAGTCAATTAAAGCTCTTTCCTTTCTAAATTACCCAGTTTCAGGCAGTTCTTCACAGCAGTGTGCAAACAAGTAACGCAGCCACCACGCCCAGCCTGTTCCTTCTCGGTCCAGGTCCATATCTGAGATTTTAAGACTAACCACACCCTCCTAGTTTCCAAAAGTTTTGATTTTTCCAGAGCCTCCTTCAGGCCAGTAGGTATCCAGGAGCCCTGAGAGGGCTGGTGGGGGCAGACCTATCACAGCCTCCTCAGGGAGGCAGAAGAGCAGGGCCAAGGGGCCAGGCCAGGGGACCTGTGGGCACGAGGAGCCCCAGAGGCTAGGAGAGCCCAGGGAATTCCATGACCTCAGAGGGCCGCCCCCATCGCCCTTGCACACATGTGGAGCACAGGGATGTGCCCAACCCAGCCTGCAGCAGAGGCCCCCAACCCCACACATCCCTGCTGTCGCTGTCCCTGCGGCCTGGCCCTGCCTTTGCTTCTCCTTGGCCGGCCCTGGGCAGCCAGGGACTCCAGTGTGTCTGGCCTGGAGTTGCTGGCCTAGGAGAGGTGGGGCCAAGGATGCCAGATAAACATGCAGAATGCCTGGTGAAATTTGAATTTCAGATAAACAATGAATACATTTTTTAGTGTAAGTCCCAAACGTTACAAGGGAAGTACTTACACTGAAAGACGGCTATTGATCTGAAATCCAGATGTAACTGGCCAGCCTGCCTTTTTGTCAGCTACATCCACCCACTCTACCCATGGAGGGCCAGCGTCACCTCTCAGGGCTGGGGTGCTCCGATCTCACTGGGGCTGCAGGTGGGGCCTGTGGGGCCGGGAAGGATGGGGCGACTGGAGGAAGTGCAGAGAGCATCAGGGGCCTGGCTGGGCCTGTGGGAGGCAGCTTCAGGCAGGGCAGGCTGGTCATTACGGGGCTCACCTGCTGGCAGAGCCCCCAGAAGTGCTCTCAGAGGCAGGGTGGCCACACGGGGAGAAGGGGAGAGACCACCCAGGCTGGGCGCACTTGGGGGCCTCTGAGAGCCCCACCCCACAGCTGTGATGGTGAATTTCATGGGTCAGTTTGGAGTGTGTTTTTAGATAAGATTAACGTTTAAATCTGTGAGCTTCGGGTAAAGCAGGTGGGTGGGGCTCGTCCAATCAGTTGAAGGCCGAAATAGAATAAGAAGGCTGGGACCCCTGGGCCAGAAGGCCTTCTCCTGCAGCCTGCCTTTGGGCTTGGCCTGCACCACAGGCTCTCCTGGGTCCCAAGCCTGCCCGCCAACACTGCACAGGAGCCGACGCCTCGTGCAAACTCGCTGCTTCTCTCCACACATCCTAGTGGCTCTGTTTCTTTGGTGAGCCCTGATGAATGCAAGGCCCAAAGAGACAACAGCCCCACTCAGGAGTCAGGACATCCTGTGTTTAGTCCCACCGGCCACTTCCCCATCCCTGAGCCTCAGTTTACCCATGAGGGAGGGGTCAACGGGGCGTCCTCCCTGAGCACCTGAAGCTACACAGCTGTGCTTTGTGGAGGGACCTGGACATCCACGCGCTTCCTCCCCGTGCTGTGGGTGTCACTGGGCCTCTGATTGCATCAGAAGCTGGCGCTGGGGAGGAAGGAGGCAGACAAGGTGCTGCCAGCACCCGGGCACACGCAGGGAGCCACGTGCACTCCCGCTCGGTGCACTCTGCTCTGTTTACGATCAAAGGGCACCAGAACTTGCCAATCAAGATTTTAAAAATTCGGAATGCAAACCAGAGGGGAAAATGCTGGGAACATCGGAATATTTAGCTCTTTCCAAGGTTGCTCTTCTGGTCTTTGTCTCTGCTGATAAACATTTACACAGTGGCAAGCTGCGCCCTGCAAATCGCGTGTGAGCTGCTGTGGCCACATGCTCCAAGTTTCTGGAAACTGCAAGAAACCCTCGTGACAGCACTGTGGAGTGTCGTCGGCCAGGCGTCTTTTGCTCATTCGTGGGAATTCTATTCAACAGTCTCTAATGAACAACACTTTAACATCGTTGTTGTCTAAATTAGTTTCCCACTTGTAGTTCCTTCTTTGGGTTCCTGTTTTCCCACAGGATCTTGGCAGCAGTTTTTGCCTCTACTCCTTTCTCTTCAGTCTCCTCTTGCAAACCTGCTGGAGTCTCCAACCAGCTGGGCAGAGCCCCACCTGTCCCCTCAGCTGACAAGACTGCCCTTTACCTGTTGCTGGTCATGTCAGGACAGGAAGCGGACGACTGCTAACAAAATGTTTTCACTGTGATCACTGCTACCTGTGTTGGGTGCAGGTGCCCAAATGTCACCCAAGCCTCTCCCTGGGTGCAGGGGCTCAGCTCACACCCAAGCCTCCTGTGAGATGCAGGTGCTGCAGGTGTTTCTGAAGCCTCCCCTGTGCTGCAGGGGCTCAGGTCACACCCAAACCTCCTGCGAGATACAGGTGCTCAGGTGTCACTCAAGCCTCCCCTCTGGTGCAGGTGACTTAAGAGCACCTGTTATTAGAGTCCTATACTGATTATAAAACCATCTTGTAATCAGGATTAAAATGAAGCAACAATTGTCTGTGTACGACAAGTCTTAGGGCAGCTGCAGTTAGACCAGGACAATTGACAAGGAAATTTGTTAATTTATACAATGTCTGACTTGGAGGCCAGCTGAGCAGACAGTTCCTTCAGCTCAAAGTCATCAGGGGTTGAGAATCTGTCCCAGGGCCTTCAGCCCTCAGAGCAGTCCCGTTCCACTGGCTGAGTGTGGCAGAGCTGGCCAGCTGCGTGGAGCTTCCTCCCATTTGTCCGACTGATGCAGTTTGCCTTCCAGTGGCCTGGCTTCCCGCAGCGATGGCAGTTACCTGGGAGGGTGTTCTGAGGGCAACCTAGAGGGGCAGGAGAGCTTGTAAAACAGCCAGTAGCTGAGCCTGCCTATTGTGCCTGCGTTTCTCCTTCTCCTTAGCCCTGTCCTCCTTATTCTACTCTCAGTTATAAACAACTGAGGAGGCTAATTTGAGGATTTTTCTGCACAGGGGCACTGGGTTCTAAGGTTGACTCCTGTAATTTTCTCCCAGTTCCTTTTTAGTACAAAGGAAAATGAGTTGTTTTAAGGTTTGGAGGATCAAACTTTTCCCAGTTCTTGCCGATGCATTTAAGGGGTATGTCCTGTGGTATAGAGATGTGATTATCCAGAGAGAACAGAGGAGGGAAAAAAGGAAAAAGAAGGAGTCCCCTCTTATTTCCTTACTATCCTTTCCTGAACAGGGCACCCCCCCCATTCATCCTTAGGGTTCCAGAATGAACCCATTTTACCATGTACCCTTAACCTGGGTTCCATCTTGTCACAATTACCCACATGAGAACGGGGAAGATGCCAGAATGAACAGAGGGCCCCGTGTTCATCCTTGGGGCTGTGGAATGAACTGGTCTGTTTAGCCCTCACCTTGCCTTCATCTCTGTTCTAGTGGTACTCTGATAGCCCGGGGAAAACCTTCATCGCTGTCCTATGGGTCTCTTGCACCTGCAGCCTTGGGCCAACCTATATCCTCATCTCCAGGACCTTATAGTGACTCTCACTTGTAGCATTCTAGCAACAAGGTGGTATCTCTTCTCAGATTCCCATTTCCCTTGTTCTTGAAGTAGATGAGGAGCTGTATTAGTCTATTTTCACACTGCTGTAAAGAATGCCTGAGACTGGATCATTTCTTTAAAAAGGAGGTTTAATGGACTCATAGTTCTTCATGACTGGGGAGACCTCAGGAAACTTACAGTCATGGCAGAAGGTGAAGGGGGAGCAAGGCACGTCTTGCATGGTGGCAGGAGAGAGAGAGAGCAAGGGAGGACCTGCCAATCACTTTAAAACCATTAGATCTCATGAGAATTCACTCACTATCACAAGAACAGCCTGGGGAAACCGCTTCGTGATCCAATCGCCTCCCACCAGGTCTCTTTCTTAACATGTAGGCATTACAATTTAAGATGAGATTAAACCATATCAGAAGGATTTTCTTTTTTTTTAGCTAACTGCCACAGGAGGTTGGACTCCCCTTCCTTCAAATATGACCTTGAAGGTCTTGGTGCACATTGAGAAGAGCATGAAAGTGATTAGAGAAATGGAGGAAGATTTGTATCTGGGGTTCCTCATCCTCCTGGGGTAACATGAAGAACAAATTCTTAAGCAGATGGGACAATCCCTTGGCTATGGGAGGAAGTGGGAGGAAGCAAGAGGAATATTCATGAAGGCAAAGCGTAGAGATCTCTTACCTCTAGGGAATGTATCCGAATTGTGGCACCAAAGTACGTCAGCAGCGGTGGATCCATCTGGGCCTGCAGTAACTCAATTCCTCCCTCCTCAAAGGAAAGAACTCGTCTGAGGGGCATAAGGCAGAGTGAGGGGCTGAGGCAAGTTTTAGAGCAGGAACAAAAAGAAGTAAAGTAACTTGGAAGAGGGTCAAGGGGGCGACTTGAGAGATTCAAGTGCACAGTTTGACTTTTGACTTGGGTTTTTATACACTGGCATGGTTCCGGGGTCTGCGTCTCTTTTGTGATTCTTCCCTTGGGGTGGGCTGTCACGCGCGCCGTGGCCTGCCAGCACGTGGGAGGGGCTGTGTGCACAGTGTGTGCCCTAAAATTGTACACGTGCTCACTTGAGGTGCTCTTCCCTTGCCAGTTGGCATTCCAGCAGAAGGTCATATACCAGTTAAACTTCACCACTTTGCTTTGCTTCTTAACGTGCTCGAGCCCAGTCGCCCAACTCCTGAGGTCTTACTGGGAGGCTGCCAGTCACCAGCTTTGGGTGCTTTCTGTCTATTGGAAGACGGCCTTTCCTGGTGCCGGCTGTGACCAACTCTGAACTAGTTTTTGTTTGTTTGTTTGTTTGTTTGTTTGTTTGTTTGTTTGTTTTGCTCTCTCAACCTTTAAAGGATAGAAGTAATCCACTGGCCTTAGGAATCAAAAAATTGGTGCAACTCCAAATAAAAGTAATAAATGTATTCTCCTCTTTCATTCTAATTTCCTGAATCTTACTGACTTTATCAACTGTTATAACTCAGCCAGCACCTGTCGAGATAACGCCTACCCAATTCAGTAAAGATGTCCATGGCGTGCAAACTTCATTACCAGAATTACCCCAGCTCTCATGTTTATTCACTTGGGCCAAGCAACTATTATCTCAAACTGACCCTGAATAACTATCCAAACCCAAAAGC
Source organism: Piliocolobus tephrosceles (assembly GCF_002776525.5). Lineage (NCBI taxonomy): Eukaryota > Metazoa > Chordata > Mammalia > Primates > Cercopithecidae > Piliocolobus > Piliocolobus tephrosceles. Next base: position 34,876,567 of record NC_045452.1, read on the forward strand.
TCTCACTTAGTTTTAAACTTGATTATTGCCAATAGCACTTTTTGTCACATGGTGATTTATAGTTTTCAACATAACATATGCACTCGGATCCTAATTCCAATCAATTCTTTAAATATCTACCCATACTTCTCACCATGCTACTAATCCTAGTCACCACCAACCATCCAGTTCAACTTTTATCAGATGGGAAGGAGTAGGTATTATATCATTTCCACCAACTGACTGATGGTATGGCCCAGCAGAGGCTAACGCAGCAGCCCTGCAAGCAGCGTCTGTGGCCTCATGGGAGACATCGGTTTTATTGTAGCAATAACATGATTTCCCCTGTGCTCCAACCCGGGAGAATTTCAACACATATTCATTCTCAACCCTAACGCTGATATTCTCCCATGAATCGGGCCCATGCTACCATCAGTCATGGAAGACATTTGAAAAAATGAGGGTCTATGCAAAGCCTTACCTTTGACCTCGTCCTCTCATGTCACCGGCAGCCTTGCACTCGTGTGTGTGCCTTTCCTCGGGGGCACCTACTCCAAAGGCCTGATCATCAACACAGCTGACACATGTATACCCACGCCTGCCCCTCCTGATTCTGCCCCTCGCCTCCTCCCTCACAGCTGCCTGGGCACTCGAATTCTGTCTTCATGCTCTTAGAGCAACCTGGCTTCACAATGGGATTGTGTCATCAAGAAAAGCGACCCCCTTCTAATCAACTCATATTGTGGGGTTGTTAGAAGGAGCATTTGTTGTATAGAATGATTGGCGATGGCCTGGACGCAGTTTTGTATGAATTGAAAAACTAAAGGGAAGACACAAGGTCTGAATAAGAGAAGGAGAAAAACAAGTATTAAAGGACTAAGAATTGGGAGGACCCAGGACAACTAATTAGAGAGTGCCCAAGGAGATTCAGCATAGCCCTGCCACAAAGGTTATTTATTTACTTTAAGAGGGAGTTAGGAGTGGTGGTTTGGGGATAGCACCAGGAGATACCAGCTGTGATGGCCTGGAGAAACAGTGTAAACTGGCAGTATAACAAGAGCAGGACATTTATGAGTAGTTGAGAACGGTGACTATGAGTATGACTAGATAGAAAATAGTAGGGGTGACAAGTTTTTTGGGGTGCAGTCCAAGTTGGTCTGGTGTCTGGAATGAGACTGGGGCTTAATAAAAAGGAGCGTCTATACAGGAGCTTAAATCTGCTATACCTTGTAGCACTCTGAGGACAGGCCTGAATTCTGAGAAGGGCAAGAGGTAAAAGTATTGTCCAGTCCTTTTTAAGCTGGTGGCTGAGCTTGGTGAGTTGTGTTTTTAAAAGACTATTAGTCTGTTCTACCTTTCTTGAAGATTGAGGACCGTAAGAGGTATGAAGGTTTCACTTAATACCAAGAGCCTGAGAAACTGGGTGATTTGACTAGTAAAGGCCGGTCCACTATCAGACTGTATAGAGGTTGGAAGGCCAAACCGAGGAATTATGTCTGACAGAAGGGAAGAAATTACCACAGTGGCCTGCTCAGACCTTGTGAGAAAGGCCTCTACCTATCCAGTGAAAGTGTCTACTTAGACTAAGAGGTATTTGAGTTTTCTGACCCGGGGCATGTGAGTAAAGTCAATTAGTCAGTCCTGGGCAGGGGCAAATCTTTGAGCTTGATGTGTAGGGAAGGGATGGGTTCTGAACAGTCCCTGAGGGGTAGTAGAATAGCAGATGGAACACTGAGAAGTGATTTCCTTGAGGATGGATTTCCATGATGGAAAGGAAATGAGAGATTCTAAACGGCAGGCTAGCGGCTTGTAACTTAGATGGAAGAGGTTATGAAATGATGAGAGAATAGAATGGGCCTGGGAGGCCAGAAGGAGATATTTTCCTTGGTCTAAGAACCATTTGCCTTGTGTGGGAAGAGATTGATAGGTGGAAGTTTCAGCGGGGAAGTAGGTGGGAGTGACGATGTAAAGGAGAAAAACTGGCCGTGAGGGAGAGAAGTTGGAAGGCTAGCTGCTTGTCTAGCCACCTTATCAGCATAAGCATTGCCCAGAGCAATGGGATCTGATGCCTTTTGATGGCCCTTGCAGTGAATGACTCCAGCTTCCTTTGGAAGTAAAGTGGCTTTGAGAAGTGTTTTTATTAAAGAGGCATTAATGATGGAGGACCCTTGCGTAGTGAGGAAACCTCTTTCAGTCCATATAACAGAACGGTGGTGCAGAATATGGAAGGCATATTTAGAGTCAGTGTTAATATTGACGCGTAGTCCTTTAGCAAGAGTGAGGGCCTGAGTTAAAGTTCGGCTTGCTGGGAGGTAGTGGAGGGTGGCAGTGGCAGCCTCAATGGTAGGTGTGGAAGATACTATAGCATAGCCTGCCTTTGCTGGTGAGTGGCGATTAGGCGTGGTGGAACTGCCATCAATAAACTAAGTGTGTTCAGAGTGAGGAACACGAAAGAATATGGGGAAATGGAGTGAATGTCAGGTGACCAGAGATACCATCATGGGGGTCAGGTGTGGTATCAGGAATACTGTGGGAGGCTGGATTGAAGTCCGGGCCAGGAACAATGGTAATTGTAGGAGACTCGACGAAGAGTGAGTACAGCTGAAGGAGCCGGGGAGCAGACAGTATATGCGTCAGGTGGGAGGAAGAAAACAGATTTTGGAAGTTATGGGAGCTGTGGAGAGTGAGTTGAGCATAGTTTGTAATTTTGAGGGGCCTCTAGAACTATTAGGGCGCTGGCAGCCACTGCATGGAGACATGATGGCCAGCCTAAAACAGTAAGGTCAAGTTGTTTGAACAAAAAGGCTATAGGACATGATCCTAGTCCTTGTTAAGGATTCCGACTGCCCTAACCATGCCTAGGAAGGAAAGGAGTTGTTGTTTTGTAGAAGGGATCAGGGTTTGGGAGATTAGCCAGTCACGAGCAGCAGGGAGAGCACGTGTGTTTTTATAAGAATTATGCCGAGATAGGTAACGGATGAGGAAGCAATTTGGGCTTGACTGAAGTAATGGGAGCTGTCTGTGAAGGCTTGCAGCAGTACAGCCCAGGTAATTTGCTGAACCTGACGGGGGTCACGGTCAGTCCAAGTGAAAGCGAAGAGAGGCTGGGATGAAGGGTGCAAAGGAATAGTAAAGAAGCTTGTTTGAGATCCAGAACAGAATAGTGGGTTGTGGAGGGAGGTATTGAGGATAGGAGAGTGTATGAGTTTGGCACCACGAGGTGGATAGGCAAGACAATTTGGTTGATAAGACGCAGATCCTGAACTAACTTGTAAGATTTATCCCGTTTTTGGACAGGTAAAATGGGGGAATTGTAAGGAGAGTTTATAGGTTTTAGAAGCCCGTGCTGTAGCAGGTGAGTGATAACAGGCTTTAATCCTTTTAAAGCGTGCTGTGGGATGGGATATTGGCGTTGGGCGGGGTAAAGGTGATTAGGTTTAAATGGGATGGTAAGGGGTGCATGCCATATTGAAATCAGTCGCCAAGGAGGGAGGAGAGGTGTCCTATACTTGTGGGTTAAGGTGGGGCGATACAAGGGGAGGATGCGAAGGAGGCTTTGAACTGGGGAAAAAAGTTGGCAATGAGGTGAGGCTGTAGACTAGGAATAGTCAGGGAAGCAGATAATTTAGTTAAAATGTATGGGCCTAATAAGGGAGCTGGGCAGGTGGGGGTAACTAAAAAAGTGCATAAAAGAGTGTCGTCCAAGTTGCCACCAGAGTTGGGGAGTTTTAAGAGGTTTAGAAGCCTGGCCGTGCATACCCACAACACTTATAGGGGCAAGGGAAACAGGCCCTTGAAAAGAAGGTAATGGGGAGTGGGTAGCCTCCGTATTGATTAAGAAGGGGACGGACTTCCTCTCCACTGTGAGAGTTACCTGAAGCTCGGCATCCGTGATGGTCCAGGAGGCTTCCGAGGCAATGGGGCAGCGTCTGTCTTCAGCCACGAAGTCAAGAAGATCTGGGAAGGAGTCAGAGAGCCTTGGGCCAGAGTTCCAGGGGCTCCGGGAGTGGCTGCCAGGTGAGTTGGACAGTCTGATATCTAGTGGGGTCCCGCACAGATGGGACATGGCTTAGGAGGAATCTCGGGCTGTGGGCATTCCTTGACCTAGTGTGGCCAGATTTCTGGCACTTGAAGCAAGCTCCTGGGGGAGGAGGTTCTGGAGGAACCCCTGGCAGCTGCAGTTCAGACGTTTGGAGTTCTTGTGTGCTGGAGATGTGGCTGGGGTTTGTCTCACAGCGAAGGCAAGGAATTGCAACTCAGAAATACATTGCTACTTGGCTGCCTCTATTCTATTACTGCACACCTGGAAGGCGAGGTTCATTAAGTCCTGTTGTGGGGTTTGAGGGCCAGAATTTAATTTTTGGAGTTTTATTTCATGTCGTGAGCAGATTGGGTAATAAAGTGCATATTGAGAATAAGACGGCCTTTGACCTTTTAGGGTCTAGGGCTGTAAAGCGTCTAAGGGTTGCTGCTAAGCGGGCCATGAACTGGGCTGGGTTTTTCTATTTGATGAAAAAGAGCCTAAATGCTAACTGATTTGGGAGAGGTCAGATAAAGAAGAAAGGAGCATTAACTTTGACTATGCTTTTAGCTCCAGCTACCTCTTTAAGAGGAAATTGTTGGGCAGGTGGGGGAGGGCTTGGCACGGAACGAAACTGTAAACCAGACCCGGTGTGAGGAGAGGTGATAGATTATAGGGTGGGGGAGCAGAGGCTGAGGAAGAATTGGGGCCTGGCTCGGCCTGGCAAGGAGCAGCCTGGGGAGAAGGGGAGAGGTCAGACAGGTCTGTAGAAAAGGAAGACTAGAAAGACTCAGCGATGCTTGGGGTTGGGACAGAGGGGACAGGCGGGCGGGAAAGAAGGAGGATTTGGGAACAGAGACTAGGGAGGGACTGATGTGTTAAAGAATGCCTGGACCTCAGGCACCTCAGACCGTTGGCCTATTTTACGACAAGAATTATCTAGATCTTGTAGGATGGAAAAATCGAAAGTGCCGTTTCCTGGCTCTTTGGAACCCCTGTCGAGTTTGTACTGAGGCCAAGCGGTATTGCAGAAGAAAATAAGACACTTAGATTTTAGGTCAGGCGAGAGTTGAAGAGGTTCTAAGTTGTTGAGAACACAGGCTAAGGGAGAAGAGGGAGGAATGGAGGGTGGAAGATTGCCCATAGTGAAGGAGGCAAGTTTAAAGAGAAGGGTAGAGGCACGGAGAAGGGGGTGGGGAGCAGCCCTGGGCTGCAACGTGGGTGAGCAGCCAAAGCAGGCATCCCTGCAATTGACTTACCACCAAGGGAGCGTGGGTGAATGACCAAAGCGGGCGTCCCCGTGGAGATCAGACACCAATGGAGCGTGGGTGAATAATCAGAGAGGCGTCCCGGCAATGATTAAACACTAAGGGCTGCCTTCCCAAGTCTGTGACCGGCGCCGTAGTTTTGGGTCCACGGATAAAATGTCTCTCCTTTGTCTCTACCAGAAAATGAAAGGAATTGAAATTAAGAGAAGGGAGAGATAGAAGTGTGACGCCAAGATTGAAAGGAGAAAGAGGTTGAGGGATAATGAGAGAGGTTGGAGAAGAGAGTAAAAAGAGGCCGCTTACCGGGTTTAAAATTGGTGAGATGTTCCTTGGGCTGGTTGATCTGAGGACCCGAGGTCGTAGGTGGATCTTTCTCAGGAGCAAAGAGCAGGAGGACAGGGGATTGATCTCCTAAGGGAGGTCCCCCAATCTGAGTCACGGCACCAAATTTCATGCGCGTCCATGTAAAGAGACCACCAAACAGGCTTTGTGAGAGTAACAAGGCTGTTTATTTCACCTGGGTGCAGGTGAAGAGAGTCTGCGAAGGGGATAGGGGTGGGGCCGTTTGATAGGATTTGGGTAGGTAAGGGAAAATTACAGTCAAAGGGGGTTGTTCTCTGGTGGACAGGGGTGGGAGTCACAAGGTGCTCAGTGGGGGAGCTTTTGAGCCCAGGATGAGCCAGGAAAAGGAATTTCACAAGGTAATGTCATCAGTTAAGGCAGGAACAGGCCATTTTCACTTCTTTTGTGTTGGAATGTCATCACTTAAGGCAGGAACCGGCCATCTGGATGTGTACGTGCAGGTCACAGGGGATATGATGGCTTAGCTTTGGCTCAGAGGCCTGACATTTTGGATTTGTGTCCCCACCTAAGTCTCATGTCGAACTGGAGGAGGGGCCTGGTGGGAGGTGATTGAATCATGGGGGCGAATTTCCTCCTTGCTGTTCTCATGATAGTGTTGACAAAAAGAGTCAAACTCTGTGAAATATTTGAAGAGATTTGTTCTGAACCAAATATGAGTGACCATGGCCTGTGATGCAGCCCTCAGGCAGTGCCGAGAACATGTGCCCAAGGTGGTCGGGAACAGCTTGGTTTTATAGATTTTAGGGAGGCATGAGACATCAGCCAAATACATTTAAGAAATACATTGGTTTTGTCCAGAAAGGTGGGACAACTCAAAGTGGGGACTTCCAGGGTATGGGTGAATGTAAATGTTTTCTGGTTGACAATTGGTTGAGTTTGTCTAAAGACCTGGGATCCATAGAAAGGAAATGTTTGTTGAGATAAAAGATTGTAGAGACTGAGGTTCTTTTGAAGTCTCATAGTGGCTGCCCTTAGAGACAATAGATGACAAGTGTTTCCTATTTAGATTTTTTTTTTTTTTTTGGATATAAGGAATAAGTTTTAATGTTCATTAGCAGAGTCCAGTTACTACAATAAACAACAATGTATATTTCAAAATAGCTAGAAGACAGGAGTTGAAATGTTCACAACACATAAAATTGATAAATACTCGAGCTGGTGGATCCCCTAAATGCATGACTGGTTGATTACACATTCTGTGAATATAACAGAATATCACATGTACCCACAAATATGTACAAATATGTATTTTTTTATTATACTTGAAGTTCTAGGGTACATATGCACAATGTGCAGGTTTGTTACAGATGTATACATGTGCCATGTTGGTGTGCTGCACCCATTAACTCATCATTTACATTAGGTATATCTCCTAATGCTATCCCTCCCCTCTCTCCCCTCCCCACAATAGGCCCTGGTGTGTGATGTTCCCCTTCCTGTGTCCAGGTGATCTCATTATTCAGTTCCCACCTATGAGTGAGAACATGCAGTTTTTGGTTTTCTGTTCTTGCAATAGTTTGCTGAGAATGATGGTTTCCAGCTGCATCCATGTCCTTACAAAGGACACAAACTCGTCCTTTTTTATGGCTGCATAGTATTCCATGGTGTATATGTGCCACATTTTCCTAATCCAGTCTGTCACTGATGGACATTTGGGTTGATTCCAAGTCTTTGTTATTGTGAATAGTGCTGCAATAAACATACGTGTGCATGTGTCTTTATAGCAGCATGACTTATAATCCTTTGGGTATATCCCCAGTAATGGGATGGCTGGGTCAAATGGTATTTCTAGTTCTAGATCCTTGAGAAATCGCCACACTGTTTTCCACAATGGTTGAACTAGTTTACAGTCCCACCGACAATGTAAAAGTGTTCCTATTTCTCCACATCCTCTCCAGCACCTGTTGTTTCCTGATTTTTTAATGATTGTCATTCTAATGGTGTGAGATGGTATCTCAGTGTGGTTTTGATTTGCATTTCTCTGATGGTGAGTGATGAGCATTTTTTCATATGTCTGTTGGCTGTATGAATGTCTTTTGAGAAGTGTCTATTCATATCTTTTGCCCACTTTTTGATGGGGTTGTTTTTTTCTTGTAAATTTGATTGAGCCTTTATAGGTTCTGGAGATTAGCCCTTTGTCAGATGAGTAGATTGCAGAAATTTTCTCCCATTCTGTAGGTTGCCTGTTTACTCTCATGGTAGTTTCTTTTGCTGTGCAGAAGCTCTCTAGTTTAATTAGATCCCATTTGTCAATTTTGGCTTTTGTTGTGGTTGCTTTTGGTGTTTGAGACATGAAGTCCTTGTCCATGCCTATGTCCTGAATGGTATTACCTAGGTTTTCTTCTAGGTTTTTATGATGTTAGGTCTAACATTTAAGTTTCTAATCCATCTTGAATTAATTTTTGTATAGGGAGTAAGGATCCAGTTTCAGCTTTCTAATTATGGCTAGCCAATTTCCCCAGCACCATTTATTAAATAGGGGATCCTTTCCCCATTTCTTGTTTTTGTCAGGTTTGTCAAAGATCAGATGGCTGTAGATGTGTGGTATTATTTCTGAGGGCTCTGTTCTGTTCCATTGGTCTATATCTCTGTTTTGGTACCAGTACCATGCTGTTTTGCTTACTGTAGCCTTGTAGTATAGTTTGAAGTCAGGTAGCATGATGCCTCCAGCTTTGTTCTTTTGGTTTAGGATTGTCTTGGCAATGCAGGGTCTTTTTTGGTTCCATATGAACTTTAAAGCAGTTTTTTCCAATTCTGTGAAGAAGGTCATTGGTAGCTTAATGGGGATGGCATTGAATCTATAAATTGCCTTGGGCAGTATGGGCCATTTTCACAATATTGATTCTTCCTATCCATGAGCATGGTATGTTCTTCGATTTGTTTGTGTCCTCTTTTATTTCACTGAGCAGTGGTTTGTAGTTCTCCTTGAAGAGGTCCTTTACATCCCTTGTAAGTTGAATTCCTAGGTATTTTATTCTCTTTGAAGGTATTGTGAATGGGAGTTCATTCATGATTTGGCTCTCTGTTTGTCTGTTACTGGTGTATAAGAATGCTTGTGATTTTTGCACATTGATTTTGTATCCTGAGACTTTGCTGAAGTTGCTTATCAGCTTAAGGAGATTTTGGGATGAGACAATGGGATTTTCTAAATATACAATCATGTCATCTGCAAACAGGGACAATTTGACGACTTCTTTTCCTAACTGAATACCCTTTATTTCTTTCTCTTGCCTGATTGCCCTAGCCAGAACTTCCAACACTATGTTGAATAGGAGTGGTGAGAAAGGGCATCCCTGTCTTGTGCCAGTTTTCAAAGGGAATGCTTCCAGTTTTTGCCCATTCAGTATGATATTGGCTGTGGGTTTGTCATAAATAGCTCTTGTTATTTTGAGATATGTTCCATCAGTACCGAATTTATTGGGAGTTTTTAGCATGAAGGGCTGTTGAATTTTGTCAAAGGCCTTTTCTGCATCTATTGAGATAATCGTGTGGTTTTTGTCTTTGGTTCTGTTTATATGCTGGATTACATTTATTGATTTGTGTATGTTGAACCAGCCTTGCATCCCAGGGATGAAGCCCACTTGATCATGGTGGATAAGCGTTTTGATGTGCTGCTGGATTCGGTTTGCCAGTATTTTATTGAGGATTTTTGCATTGACGTTCATCATGGATATTGGTCTAAAATTCTCTTTTTTCTGTTGTATCTCTGTCAGGCTTTGGTATCAGGATGATGTTGGCCTTGTAAAATAAGTTAGGGAGGATTCCCTCTTTCTCTATTGATTGGAATAGTTTCAGAAGAAATGGTATCAACTCCTCCTTGTACCTCTGGTAGAATTCGGCTGTAAATCCATCCGGTCCAGGACTTTTTTTGATTGGTAGGCTATTAATTATTGCCTCAATTTCAGAGCCTGCTATTGGTCTATTCAGGGATTCAACTTCTTCCTGGTTTAGTCTTGGGAGAGTGTAAGTATCCAGGAAATTATCCATTTCTTCCAGGTTTTCTAGTTTATTTGCATAGAGGTGTTTATAGTATTCTCTGATGGTAGTTTGTATTTCTGTGGGGTCAGTGGTGATATCCCCTTTATCATTTTTTTGCATCTATTTGATTCTTCTCTCTTTTCTTCTTTATTAGTCTTGCTAGCGGTCTATCAATTTTGTTGATCTTTTCAAAAAACCAGCTCCTGGATTCATTGATTTTTTTTCGAGGGTTTTTTGTGTCTCTATCTCCTTCAGCTCTGCTCTGATCTTAGTTATTTCTTGCCTTCTGCTAGCTTTTGAATGTGTTTGCTCTTGCTTCTCTAGTTCTTTTAATTGTGATGTTAGGGTGTCAATTTTAGATCTTTCCTGCTTTCTCTTGTGGGCATTTAGTGCTATAAATTTCCCTCTACATACTGCTTTAAATGTGTCCCAGAGATTCTTGTGTGTTGTATCTTTGTTCTCATTGGTTTCAAAGAACATCTTTATTTCTGCCTTCATTTCACTATATACCCAGTAGTCATTCAGGAGCAGGTCGTTCAGTTTCCATGTAGTTGAGCGGTTTTGATTGAGTTTTTTATTCCTGAGTTCTAGTTTGATTGCACTGTGGTCTGAGAGACAGTTTGTTAAAATTTCTGTTCTTTTACATTTGCTGAGGCGTGCTTTACTTCCAACTATGTGGTCAATTTTGGAATAAGTGAGATATGGTGCTGAGAAGAATGTATATTCTGTTGATTTGGGGTGGAGAGTTCTGCAGATGTCTATTAGGTCCGCTTGATGCAGAGTTGAGTTCAATTCCTGGATATGCTTGTTAACTTTCTGTCTCATTGATCTGTCTAATGTTAGCAGTGGGGTGTTAAAGTCTCCCATTATTACTGTATGGGAGTCTAAGTCTCTTTGTAAGTCTCTAAGGACTTGCTTTATGAATCTGGGTGCTCCTGTATTGGGTGCATATATATTTAGGATAGTTAGCTCTTCCTGATGAATGATCCCTTTATCATTGTATAATGGCCTTCTTTGTCTCTTTTGATCTTTGATGGTTTAAAGTCTGTTTTATCAGAGACTAGGATTGCAACCCCTGCTTTTTTTTGTTTTCCATTTGCTTGATAGATCTTCCTCCATCCGTTTATTTTGAGCCTATGTGTGTCTCTGCATGTGAGATGGATCTCCTGAATACAGCAAGCTGATGGGTCTTGACTGTTTATCCAATTTGCCAGTCTGTGTCTTAATTGGACCATTTAGTCCATTTACTTTTAAGGTTAATATTGTTATATGTGAACTTGATGCTGTCATTATGATAGTAGCTGGTTATTTTGCTCGCTAGTTGATGCAGTTTCTTCCTAGCGTCGACGGACTTTATATTTTGACAGGTTTTTGCAATGGCTGGTACCTGTTGTTCCCTTCCATGTTTAGTGCTTCCTTTAGGATCTCTTGTAGGGCAGGCCTAGTGGTGACAGAATCTCTAAGCATTTGCTTGTCTGTAAAGGATTTTATTTCTCCTTTACTTATGAAACTTAGTTTGGCTGGATATGAAATTCTGGGTTGAAAATTCTTTTCTTTAAGAATGTTGAATATTGGCCCCCACTCTCTTCTGGCTTGTAGAGTTTCTGCTGAGAGATCTGCTGTTAGTCTGATGGGCTTCCCTTTGTGGGTAACCCGACCTTTCTCTCTGGCTGCCCTTAACATTTTTTCCTCCATTTCAACTTTGGTGAATCTGACGGTTATGTGTCTTGGAGTTGCTCTTCTCGAGGAGTATCTTGTGGCATTGTCTGTATTTCCTGAATTCAAATGTTGGCCTGCCTTACTAGGTTGGGGAAGTTCTCCTGGATGATATCCTGCAGAGTGTTTTCCAACTTGGTTCCATTTTCCCTGTCACTTTCAGGCACACTAACCAGACGTAGATTTGGTCTTTCCACATAATCCCATATTTCTTGGAGGCTTTGTTCATTTCTTTTTACTCTCTTTTCTCTACACTTCTCGCTTCATGTCATTCATTTGATCTTCAGTCGCTGATACTCTTTCTTACAGTTGATCGAGTAGGTTACTGAAGCTTGTGCATTTGTCACATAGTTCTTGTGTTATGGTTTTCATCTCGATCAGTTCTTTTAAGGTCTTCTCTGCATTGATTATTCTAGTTATCCATTCATCCATTCTTTTTTCAAGGTTTTTAGTTTCTTTGCGCTGGTTACATAGTTCTTCCTTTAGCTCTGAGGAGTTTGATTGACTGAAGCCTTCTTCTATCAACTTGTCAAAGTCATTCTCCATCCAGCTTTGTTCTGTTGCTGGTGATGAGCTGCGTTCCTTTGGAGGGGGAGGTGTGCTCTGATTTTTTGAATTTCCAGCTTTTCTGCACTGCTTTTTCCCCATCTTTGTGGTTTTTGGTCTTTGAGGATGGTGACGTACTGATGGGGTTTTGGTGTAGGTGTCCTTTCTGTTTGTTAGTTTTCCTTCTAACAGTCAGAACCCTCAGCTGTAGGTCTGTTGGAGTTTGCTTGAGGTCCACTCCAGACCCTGTTTGCCTGCGTATCAGCAGTGGAGGCTGCAGAATATGGAATATTGCTGAACAGTGAGTGTTGCTGTCTGATTCTTGCTCTGGAAGCTTTGTCTCAGGTGTGTACCTTGCCATGTGAGGTGTGAGGTGTTGGTCTGCACCTAGTGGGGGATGTCCCCCAGTTAGGTTACTGAGGGATCAGGGACCCACTGGAGCAGGCAGTCTTTCCATTCTCAGATCTCAACCTCCATGCTGGGAGATCCAGTGCTCTCTTCAAAGCTGTCAGACAGGGGCATTTACCTCTGCTGAGGTTTCTGCTGCTTTTTGTTTAGTTATGCCCTGTCCCCAGAGGAGGAGTCTACAGAGGCAGGCCGACCTCCTTGAGCTGCAGTGGGCTCCACCCAATTCGAGCTTCCCAGTGGCTTTGTTTACCTACTTAAGCCTCAGCAATGGTGGACACCCCTCCCCCAGCCTTGCTGCCACCTTGCAGTTAGATCTCAGACTGCTGTGCTAGCAATGAGGGAGGCTCCCTGGGCATGGGACCCTCAGGGCCAGGTGTGGGATATAATCTCCTGGTGTCTGGTTTGCTAAGACTCTTGGTAAAGCACAGTATTAGGGTGGGAGTTACCCGAATTTCCAGATGTTGTGTGTCTCAATTTCCTTTGGCTAGGAAAAGGAATTCCCTTCTCCCTTGTGCTTCCCAGGTGAGGCGATGCCTCGCCCTGCTTCAGCTCTCACTGGGTCGGGCTGCACCCATGGACCAGCGCCAACTGTCTGACACACCCTGGTGAGATGAACCCGGTACCTCAGTTGAAAATGCAGAAATCACCCATCTTCTGTGTTGCTCATGCTGGGAGCTGGAGGCTGGAGCTGTTCCTATTCGGCCATCTTGACTCCTCTATGTCCCTGTTTAGATCTTTAAAAGGTGCTAGACTCTTAATCTCTTCAGGACTGGGAGGACTTGAAAGAAAAAGATCTAGCTATGTTAATACAGATTCTTTAGAGGTGCAAAATTTCCCCCACAAAGGACGGCTTTGCAGGGCAACGATATGTCAAAGAAACATGTTTTGGGGTAAATTACTTTGACTTTCTTCTTTGTCACATAATGTTATGCCAGAGTCAGACTGGAAAGTAAGTCACAACATGTAGGGTTAAATAAAACCATCTCATGAGAATTTATAATGTGTAGGACATGACCATCCAGATAGGATTTAGGACCATCTAGATAGGAATTTGGGCAAGATAAAAAATGAGAGCTTAGTCCTCAGTAGTGAGCAAGTTCTCCTGAGATTTGATGGTTTAAATGCGTGTGGCACTTTCCCCCTTGTCTTTTTCCTGCTCTGTCAAGTGAATAAGATGTCTGCTTCCCCCCAGCCTTCCGTCATGACTGTAAGTTTCCTGAGGCCTCACAGCCATGCTTCCTATACAGCCTACAGAACTATGAGTCAGTGAAACCTCTTTTCTTCATCTATTACCCAGTCTCAGGTAGTTCCTTATAGCAGTGTGAGAACAGACTAATACAAGGAGCACTCACACACAGTAATCACAACCCTGTGGTCAGCTATTCCATGCATTGGCGCCAACCCAGTGGAGTGAATTGGAGATGGATCTGCAGTTGACAAAGCCACCCTGGCATGATTCTTCACTTTTCACTTTACTTTACCCTTCAGCGTTGCTGCCTTGGTAGCTGTTCACGTACTCTACCTTCAGGTAACAGGATCCAACAACCCATCAGGAATTTCATTAGATGTGGCACAATCCCATTTCACCCATACTACACAATTAAAAACATTTTAGGCTTGGTTCTCCTCCCATGATGATTACCTGTTGGAGTCCTGTTTTAAACTGACCTACTAGGAGACCTAAATAATTATACCCCAGCAAATCCTCTAACGCACCACCTCATATCCAACCAGAATGACACATCAACCCCATGCTCTATTCCCAACACCTCAGGAGGAATTCTAGCCCCTGTCTTCTCTGTTCTCATCCTGGCCATTTTCCCAATACTTCACCTGTCTGAACAATGGAGTACCCATAATATTCCATCATTCAGCTAATGTCCATCTGAGTTCTAGGAGCAGATCTTCTCACACATATGTGGATTGGGAGTCAGCCCATTGAACAGCCTTTCATTACGTTTGGCCAAGCAGCATCCATTATGTATTTCCCTCTCATTCTCCTTTTAATACCACTCACTAGCTGAATCGAAGACAAGCTACTGAAAGGAAGAAGTCCTTGTGGTATATTTATGTGACTCTGGTCTTGTAAACCAAAAATGGAGAGCACTCCTCCCTAGGCCAATTCAAGGAAGAAGCCATCTGGTCTACCACTGGTACCTAAAGCTGTGATTCTTCTTTAACCCTGACATTCATACTTGAGGTACAATTAATTAATTTTAACTGCCATGTCAGTATTGTAAAAACTCCTGTAAATTATTATGACAACTATGAACATTTTTGCATTGCCACTTTTCCCCATTAATTATGTACTGTGTGTTTGATCACACATTGTACGTTTATGTATTATTGTACGTTAAATTGTGCCCTGCATGAATATTAAGCAAGAATATGAACTGTCATGACAACCTGTCATACGTCAGCCAGGCCAAAATCCACAGACCCAGTTCTCAAGAGTGAGTGTCACCCAGTACAGACAATCCTTAACATTACATAGGACGTGTAACTGTAGATCATACAAAGCACATGTCAGCCAGATCATTTCCCAACAACATGCTTATCACCTCCAAATGAACTTAACTACCAAGCTTCTAGAAGTTAGCCACCATTTGGGAAGAATCCTCCTCCTTACTCCGGGCCCATAAAACGTGGGTCTTTCACCATCTGCGAAGTTCACCAGCACTTTCCCTTTCCCCGCATCATACAGGAAAGAGGACCTGGTTAAAACCATCCATATGCCCTAGAAATAAACAAAATAGACTGCAGGACACAATGACTTAGACAAATCTTCAAACTGATGTCCTAGCATTATAAAATGTCTATTAATATGGAGTGTCTATGCAATTCCAATCAAAATCCCAATGTATCCCCCTCTCTTCTCTCCCCTCTCCTGCTCCCAGCCCCTCCCCTGCTCCCCTCCCCTCCCTTCTCTCCTCCCCTCCCTTCTCCTCTCCTTTCTTCTCCTTTCCCTCTTTTCTTTTCTGAGAGAGAGTCTCGCTCTGCCACCCAGGCTGAAGTGCAATGATGTTGGCTCACTGCAACCTCCGCCTCCCAGGTTCAAGGGATTCTCGTGCCTCAGCCTCTTGAGTAGCTGGGATTACAGGCATGCGCCACCATGCTTTGCTAATTTTTGTATTTTTAGCAGAGATGGGGTTTCACCATGTTGACCAAGCTGGTCTCAAACCTCCTGACCTCAAATGATCCGCCCGCCTCGGCCTCCCAAAGTGCTGGGATTACAGGCGTGAGCCACCGTGTGCTGCCAATGCAGCCCTTTTAGATAAATGACAAGAGTCACAAGAGAATCTTACATAATTACTGGGTAAAACTACTTAGGAAGGGATACTTGGCCTCCAGGTATTAAATTACATGAAAATGCTCAGTAAACAAATCAACCTACAATTGGCATAATTTTTGGAAAGGTTTACGTTACAAATGTTGGAAATATTCTAGAACTGTTTTTTTTTTTTTCATTTTAGGGAAAAACATTCTAAAGGTAAAACAATAGAAGTAAATGAAAACGGAAGATACCTATCCAGTGTGACATATTTGTGAAATATATAGTTTTATATATTTTAAAATATACGTAAGTAGATCTGGGCTGGGCACAGTGGATCACGCCCATAAACCCAGCACTTTGGGAGGCTGAGGCAGGCAGATCACCAGAGGTCAGGAGTTCGAGACCAGCCTGGCCAACATGGTGAAACCCCATCTCTAGTAAAAATACAAATATTAGCCGGGCGTGGTGGCGAGTGCCTATAATCCCAGCTACTTGGGAGGCTGAGGCAGGAGAATCACTTGAACTTAGGAGGCGGAGGTTCCAATGAGCTGAGATTGCGCCGTTGCACTCCAGCCTGGGCAACAGAGTGAGACTCCATCTCAAAAATAAATAAGTCGATCTGAAACAACAGCACAAATGCTGAAGCTACGGCACACCAAGGGCTTGGTTCACTCCAGTGGCTACACCCAGGCGAGGGTGGGAGGGCAGCACTTGAGCCCAGAGCCACAGGAAGCATCCATGGGAGCCCACAGGTTGTTTGATCTTTCAAGGAGACAGACCAGGCAGGCCTGAGGGGCAGGGCTGGGTCACGGTGGGCATCTGTCAGGTCCAGGCTGTGAATGCCTCTCCTCCCGAAAGGAATCAGGGCTCCCCAGGGCCAGGGCAGGAGGGGACAAGACAAGAACCCCTTGTTCCATCCAAGAGCCACGAAGCTGCGAGGACAACCAGGGCTGGTCATAAAGACAGAGCAGACGCGGAGGCACCACTGGTCACAGACGGGACACAGTGGCTGCATTAGGGAAAGTAAGGCCACCAAATATGTTTAGAGCCACACAAGATGATGAGTGTCACTGTTAGAGGAGGCAGCTCTTCACCCCGCCCTTGGTGAATCAAGGAGCGTAGCCGGTGACCCTCCCGCCGTCCCGCAGGAACCAGGCATAGGGAGGGAGGCACGGATGCACTTCCTGGAAGATTCTAGCTAACAAGTGAAGAGGGCTTATGGACCAGCGGATCCTGCTCAACCACCTGGTGAATGAACAGTGGCTGTAAACGTCCCCGGGAGACAACTGAAGACACAGTCCACAGAAGAGTGCGGCCAACAAGCCCTGCGGGAAATCCAGTACGCTCAAGCATTCACAGAGGTGTGTGCATGGCGCATGGGGGCGCCAGAGAATCCAGGCGGGGTGTCCCCGGGCCGGCGGCCAGGCTGCTTTAGCAGAACCACCTTGAGGGGAGCCGACAGCAGACAAACGGGGGCCCATAAGCTAAGAGACCTAAGAGGCCTCGGCCAGTGGCCTTGGAGGAGCACCGGGGAGACTCTGATTCCAGCCAACCCAAAAAATACGATGAGACCATCAGGGAGATGTGAGCTCCGAGCAAGGAAGACTCAGGAACCGCTGGAATGTCATTTTCAGGTGGATGGTGATTTTGTGGTTATATATTTAAACAAAAAAAGAGGCTCCATGTGTGAAGGGTTCCTGCTTATATTTACGGATAGGTTTTGTTTGTTTTGTTTTGTTTCTGAGGTCTGGGATTTGCTTTTACTCATTTGGAGGGAGAATGTAGGCGGGTGTGAGGATGGGAAGCTGAGTCAAGCAGGCGTGGATCACGGCAGGAAGAGGCGAATGGAGCCCGGTACAGCACTCTCCATGTGTTCCGGTGTGTGTGAAACTCGCTGTGATAAATGTTATGATTTACACATTGATCATGGGAACTAGAACACACTGGTGCATCTAGACAATGGAATATCAATGAACAGCTGCCATGCTTAACCGAGGTCTCATGTACGACGTTTCCCGAAAGAAGGAAAAACTACAGAAAACAGTGTCCTGCTTGAGATGCCACCGGGTGCCAAAAGGGGAGCTGGTTCTCCGCACTCTGAGCTGAGCAGCCTGGCTTCTGCAGCGAGGCCCTTCCCGAGGGGCAGGACCCGGGATCTGCACGGCTGTCCCGTCCCTCCACTTGGGAAAGGGCAGGGCCTGGTGGTGCTGCAGAGGGGTTCCGTGACAGGTGGGAATCACTGCAGGGAGGAGGCGAGATCTCCCCTCCCCACCCCAGGAGCTGAGGGGCAGGGCAGGCTTGGGAAGCAGGTGGACCAGCAGGGGCCAGCAGGTGGGGGCAGCCAAGCTGTCCTGAGGAGAGATGGGGGCAGGCAGAGTGGCCAGGAGCACCAGGTGGTCAGGAGGACAGCATGGACAGGCCAGCACCCGTGACCCTAGGGCAGGCTGGGGGTTGGCCTGTCAGGGGCCACCATGCACCAGCGGGAGGTGGATCTAGTGAGTCACGGCCCTGAAGAAGCAAATCACGTCCTGACCTGGGGTGTGGAGGTCACACAGAGAATGTGTCCCCCTGGCGCGGGCACCACACCCTGCTATTGACCAAGAGCCTGCACAATGGTGGTCTCTGGAGACCCTCACCGCAGCCTGGAAGGCGGCCACACAACAAGCTCCCTCCCCACACCCCGGTAGTGTGGGCTGGAAGATGCTGACAGCCTCGGGGGGACAGGAGTGGGGGCGCACACGGTGTGTTGACATTTGCCAGTTTCCTTGATGTAGAGACTGCTGCCATGGTCACATTCAGGCTGCCATCATGACGTCACCTGGTGCAAAAACTCCTGAAACCTTAACAGTTGGCTGTCAGTAGCTACGTTTAACCATCCGCTGTCATGAGCCTGCTGGAACCTGCACAAGCCGGCTCTGCACCCGCTGTGGGGCTCACGCAGGTTCCGCTCCTGTAGCCCTTCCCGGGCCACAGCTGTGGACTCACAGGTCCCTCAGCTCCATGGCACTGCAAGGTCTGGGGAAGGGGGAGGCTTGGGGTTTGGGCCGGGCTGCAGAGTTGCAGACAACAGAATCCACACTTGCTGACTGAAGCATGAAGAGCTTTACTGAGGGCTCACAGAAGGGCTGCGAGGACAGCAGAATCAGACACAGGCACAGGCCGGGGCAGCAGCATGGCCTGCTCACACCTGCCTCTCCAGGTTACACGGTTCAGGATCCAAGTCCTGCGCAAACGCATCTGACTGGAGAACAGAAATCCCATCGAGGACAGCTGCAGGGAGCCTGGGGCCGTGGTTTTCAGCTCCCGGCCGCTGCGGTCCAGGAAAGCCAGCCAGACGAGACCTAAGCCAAGCCTCCACATCCCCCACGAGGGGGCATGCCAGGACTCTGGGCCGCCGTCTGTGCTATGTGCCGTGGGGTCAGCTGCCTCCCAGCCATGGGCCACGCCTGATCACAGTTCCTTAGAAGCCGGGCTCCTTGCCTTCCTGCCTTGGCTCTGATGACCTTGGGATTCTGCAGACCCTCGGGAAGAGCTGCCCAAGACAGCAGCCCCACTCCAGACCCTGTCTCATGGGCCGTGGATGTCTGCACATTCCACAGAATGTGATCAGCTGTGGCTCAATGTGAAATGGCCCTTTGCTGGCTGGGCCCTGCCTTCCGCCTGGACACTCGTCCCCATGTCCTGCCCAGATGAGCTCTGGGCAGAGCCAGAGCTTCCTGGCTGCTTCGGTTATGAAACACACGTCCAGGTTTAGCCCAGTCTCATGTGCGGTTTACAACTCTCACCTACCCTCCCTACAAGCGAGGCTGGGGGCCCCAGGTTCCCCTCCTGCAGGCAGCCCTTGCAGAGGAAGTGGGGATCTCTTAGGGCCAGATTCCTCTTCCCCAGGGCCCTTCATGAGAGGAGGCTCCTCACTCACCCACAGCTGCCAGCATGCCCCACACCCCATTGTCTGCCATGCAGCCCCCAGCAGGCCCACGCCCTACACCCCTATAGCCTCCAGCCAGCTCCTGTGGTGCCTACGCCGCGAGTGGCCCTGGGAGTCTCCCTGCCCTTGGTGGCCTTCCTGCCCCAGGGAGCCTCACCCACCAAGGACGGCCCTGTGGATCAGGATGGTTCTGCTGGTGGCTACACTGGTTCCGGGCCCATCCCCCACTGCTGGACCCCGCCCCGCACAAGGGAGCCTCTGGGCAGGCATCTGGGGCTCCAAAGTCCAACAGGAAACTAGCAGGGGGCGGGGTCCAAGCCTGGGCTCCTCTCCTAGGGTTAGGAGTTAGCTTTAGAGTTAGGACTGGGTTGGGTTAGGGGTTAGCATGAGGGTTAGGATTGGGCTGGATCAGGGGTTAGAATTAGGGTTAGGGTGAGGGTTCGGTTAGTGGTTAGCATTCGGGTTAGGGGGAGGGTTGGTTTAGGGGTTAGCATTAGGGTTGGGGTTCAGGCTCTGCCTCCCATGATGCCCAGGGAGTTTCCGGGGGTGAGGGTGGTGAACGGCCGGCATCAGGAAGCTAAATTCTGCCCTGCCAGTCTGGCTGGAAGATTCTGGCTCCCTGGTGGCCCAGGAGTCACAGAACCCCCCCAATTGCCTCTCCCTCCCCCTTGCCTTGTCTAACAAGGCAGAGACCTCCACCATGTCCACAGGTTGGACTGTGACACTCCCTTTGTCCCCGCCTCACTGCTGTCAATGCTGGTGGCCTGGCTGGTGTGGGGCTGAGCCCACGGCTTCTGCAGATGTGGGAAACTCTTGCAGTCAGTGCAGCATGGAGGCAGAGGGGCTGATCTGGCCTGGGTGTCCCAGCGGGCAGCAGGTCCCGGGGTGCACCTGCTCACATGTGGGCTGCAAAGAACTGAGGCACGGGGAGAGGTGGGGTGCTCTGGGGCCAGGCAGCGATGTCATCTCAGGGTGCTCCACCGCCCCTCCTTCAGCAAGTGTCCATCATGGGCTCCAGGCCCCGCCAGTAAAGAGGTCACAAGATGCAACGGGAGGGAAGGGCAGGGTAGGAAGGGGAGGGCTGGACCCCAGGAGAGCTGAGGACTTGCAAGCACCTAGGGTGGGAGCTCCAATGAGCATGAAGGAGCTTTGGGGGCCCCACAGTGTTGGGGTCTCTGTGGTCTTCCTTGGGAGCTGTTTTCCCCTATGTCGGTGGGGGAGGGGGCACAGTAAGGCCAGGACGGTGGGCAGCTTACGGACCTGACTGAGCTCACAGTGCAAGGGACGGGACCTCTGGTGTCCTCCTGGTCCTCTCCCCGTCTCCTCCTTCCAACAGGAGGTGGGCAGGGGCCCAGCAGACCTTCACCAAGCGGAAGGCCAGATCCTGGGGTGGGGTAGTCCAGCCAATTGGGGCAGGGAGGGACAGGCCTGCCCCTGCCCTGTGCACCTCCTGAAGGGCTACGTCTGGGTGGTGTACAGGCTCTGGGCTGATTCTAGGGTAACGGCCAAAGAACAGTCCCCTGGCAGCAGGGAAAGGGCCCCCCACAATGTGAGATGGGACTGGCTGGCACCCACAGGACGCAGGGTTGAGGACAGATCCTGCCTTCACCACCCAGGCCTCAGTCCACACTCTCCTTGGCACCTGAGTCACGCAGGCTGGGCAAACCCACAGGCACCCTGGCATGGAGAAGGGGTGGCAGGAGGACGCCAATCACCATGTGACCCCAGGCCTGTAGGCCAGGCCAGCAACAGTTCACCTGCCCCGCCTGCATCCATCAGAGAGCCAGGGATGGCACCGGTTCTTCACCCACACATCCTTATCCTATGCTTTCAGCCACTTGGCCTCTGGAGAGAGACCCCCACAGGCCCAGGGCACTCTGCTGTGTCAGCGCCCGCTTCCTCCAAACAGTGGAACCGGACACTCTGCCACATGCTGGCCTTGTCTGGACCATGAGGACCACGGGGCCGCACACCAGCACGGGTGCACTCCCGGGAGCTGGCACTTGGTTCTAGCTCTTGCTGGAAGGGTGAGCGGTGCTGGTAGTTTCCGTGGAGGTCTCTATCCTCTGAGCACGGCGACACAGTGTGGCATGAGGGAAGCAGGCGGGGCCTGGGGCTGCCTCCACTCACACACTAGACCGGGCTCCTCACCCACCCCCATGTCTGCACGGTGGGCACAGCAAAGCCCACCAAGCACCTCACAACACAGACGCTCCTGTGACTCGCACTGCACACACCCTGGTCAGGCTCTCACCGTCCAAGTCACCTGACGCTTTCCAGACAGAAACCACCCTCAACTTCCGATCATTTTTAAGCATCTGTTTGGTGAAGCATCTGTACATACCTACACTTCAGTCTACACACAATGTACACTGATCACTCATTTGCACCCCCCAAAAATAAAGTACTTTAAAATATAAACACATAAAAAGGACAACAAAAAATAAAATTAGGAATTACTGTCATATAGGTGGAGGTAACAGCTAACCTGAATGTTAAGGTAAGTAAATCGAATACTGAATTATCTCTGAGATTCCTGGCAGCAAAGGTGAAAAGAGAGTTCCTGTTGCTGGAGAAAATGAAGCATCCCATTGACTGGCCTTGAAACATCAATCGCCAGTACTCCCGGCCTTGGAAAAAGCTGTTTTATATCTTAGTAGAAAAAGCAAGGCACAGGGCCAGGTGTGGTGGCTCACACCTGTAATCCCAGCACTTTGGGAGGCTGAGGCGGGCAGATCACTTGAGGCCAGGAGTTCGAGACCAGTCTGGCCAACATGATGAAACCCCATCTCTACTAAAAATACATAAAGTAGCCAGGCATGGTGGCAGGTGCCTGTAATTCCAGCTACTCAGGAGGTTGAGGCAGGAGAAGTGATTGAGCCTGGGAGGCAAAGGTTGCAGTGAGCCGAGATCACCCCGGGGCAGGGCCTCCCACAACAGGCCCAGCCAGAGGAGCAGGAAGCAGGCAGGGCCCCGGGTATGTGGCTGCTGTCTTCCCCTAGGCAAGCTACCTTGGACTTTTGCCAGGTCTGTCTCCATAGTGTTCACCCCATTACTGGACTGAAATTTTGGCACTAGGGTTACTCAAACACTGTGAGAATAAAAAGCTTAGGGCAGTTTGAGCTACACATCCCACTTAGCTCTCTAGAAAATCCTGGTCTCTGTTACTTTGGAAACAGGGCTCATGTTCCAATGTACCTGGAACAGTGGAACAAGGCTCATGTTTACCTACAGTGGACTTTGTAGGTAAACTAGGGCAAGCCAGCTCCTCAGCACAGGACTTATCAGCTCCTTCAGCAGGTGAACCTGAACCCAAGCCCCCTCTCGTGAACCCTTACGCTTGTGGAGCACCCCGTGTCCTCTGCGTGCATATCCACAGCCTGCGGGCCCTGTGTGGGAGAGGCTCGCATGGTGGAAGGAGGCAGAATGTCACGATGGACAGCCCAGGTTGAAGTCCCATTGGGATCATTTCCTGATGGTGTCACAGGCAGTCGTTCTGTTTCTCTAAGCTTCAGGTTCCTCATCCATCACATGGATGTGATGGCAAAACCATCCAACCTGGAGGTGCTGCTGTGCTCGAGGGCAACAGTGGGGAGCACAGCACACATGGCTGTGACGCCTGCCTCAGGGAATAGCAAAAGCATCAGTTACCAGCTACTACAGAAGTGACAGCAGCCATTGGCGGGGGTCTGCCGGAACAGGTGCTAGGGCCCCGGGCCAATGGGGTCCTTGGAGGCGGGGGCGCTGGGCAGAGACTTCAGGTACTCCAGGTGCCTCCGGGCATCCTCCTGGTTGTGGCGCACATAGTACACGACATAGGCGATCACCATGGCGAACCAGCCGAACATGGTGACTAGCATGGCCACGTCTGTGGTCCTGTGGGGGACGCTGCAGAGGCTGGCACCTGCATCCAGAGCCTGAACCAGAGGCTTCCCCACAAACTCCTCCTGCACTGAGGTGTGGCAGGCGATCTCGTCCACGGAGTCGGGGTCCAGCTTCAGCTCCCACAGGGCCTCCTGCAGGGCACACTCGCAGTGCAAGGGGTTGTGGGACAGGCGTATCTTGGCACTGAGCTTGCCCAGGGCGTCCTTGGGGATCCTCTGGATGCGGTTGTAAGACAGGTCCAGCAGGCGCAGGCCCCTGGCCAGGCCCGCGAATGTGGCGGGGCCGATGGCCTCGATGGCGTTGTGAGACAGGTCCAGCTCCCTGAGCCGGTGCAGGTGCTGGAAGGCCCCGTCTGGGAGGTGGGAGATCTTGTTGGCATCCAGCTTCAGGAGCACGGTGTCGGCCGGGATGTCCTGGGGGACTTCCTGCAGGCCCTGCAAGCTGCAGTAGACAGCCACAGCCCCTGCATGGTCAGGGCACCGGCAGGGCTGCGGGCAGGTGGCGCCCAGGCGCAGGCAGAAGAGGAGGAAGAGACAAGTCCCACGGGTGGAGACCAGCAGGAGGGAGGGGCGAGGCAGGCGCACGGTGCCCATCCTGACCTGGCCTGGGCATGGGGAGATGCGCGCCTCTGCTCAGGCCTGGAGCTGGAGCTCTTTTCTGCCGGCAAGGCCTTATCCAACCAGACAAGAACCCGCCATCCTGCCCCGCTGGGAGAAGCAGTGCACTCCACTCTGGCAGCTCTGAAAGGGAAGACGCAGGAGAGAGGGAAGGAGGGTGGTCAGCACTGCCTGCTGCAGTCATCTGGGAAACGCGTCCACTGGTGGGGAGGGTGTCCAGGGCCCATTGAAGGGTCTGGTGTGGGGAGCACGCCTCCTTAAACAGCTCTGCCTGTAACTTTTGGAGACTCCCAATGCGCCCGGGAGGAGCGTCCCACAAGTGCAAGGAGCTGGCACTGCCAGGGGGCTCCGCGTGGCCCAGTGCGTGGTCACTGCAGTCAGCCCTGGCCACCTCCCACACCGTTGGGGACCAAAGACCGGGTGGCGGGGTGGCGGCGGCATGGGACCACCCAGCGCCTCCTCAGGGTGGATGCCAGGAGGACGGGGACGGCTGGAGCTTCTGCCAAACCTGGAGCGCGGGTCAAGCTGGGCACGTGGCCGGGCACCAGCGGGCGCTCGCGCGCCAGGGGCTATTCCCGCAGCCAACGCCTGGCTGACTCCGACAATCCCTAAAAACTGTAATAACCCAGCAAGGCCTTCCCTGCCAGCTCTAAAGGAGCCGCGGCTCGCACCGGGCGCAGAACCGCGCCTTTTCTTTCAACTGCCTGAAGAAAGAAGCAGAGAAAATAGAAAAGCCAAGCCCTGTGCGCGCGGCCCGCGTTGGGCGTGGACGGCGGGGCCGCGCGCGGAGCCGGCCGGGAGGGGCTCGGACCCCCGGGACCTCGAGCCTTTAGATCCTCCGGCCCTAGGACCCCCGGAACCTGCGACCCCCGAGACCCGAGCACTCGCGGCGGGGGGATGCTCATGGGTGGTGGGGGATCCACGCTCCCAGGGCTGGGCGGGGGCTTTACCTGCGCGGCGGCGGCCGGAGGCTGCTCTGCGCGCCGCTCCCGGGTCTCTGGGAGCCCGCCGGACCCGGTTCCACGCCTGGCGCGGCGGCGACCCCGCTGCCCCTGCGCCCGCCCCGCGACCACTAGCTGGGGAGGCCGCGGCTCCGGCCTGCGCGGGCGAGGGGCGGGGCGGGGCCGGGAGGGAGGGGCGGGACGAAAGGCGG
>NC_045452.1:34901802-34919623 GCF_002776525.5 Piliocolobus tephrosceles
GGGGCCTGAAAGAGATGGGGCGTGGCATAGGAGGAGCCGGTACTAAGACTCAGGTCGCAGGGGCTGTGGGCGTGGTTGTGGGACTGAGAACGTCGTGGAGGGGGCTGAGGGCGTGGTTATGGGTGTGGGCGGGGTCTGCGGGCCGGGAGGAGCTACAGGTACAGCCCCTGCCACTCACTGTGGGCAAATCCTCTCTTCCCTCTGGCTTCGGGGCTTCCGGGGCTTGAAGACCCTGGGTCTGCGGGAAGCCCCTGCCGAGCGTCCCTCGCCTACCCCGTGGCCAGTGGGTGAGTAAGGCTAGATCTCCGCCCATCTAGGTCCCCTGCTGCCCCAGCTCAGGCGTCTGACATCCCAAACAGGAATGCAGGGTGGGGGCATTTGAGCGGGACCTGAACCATCCTCATGATTCTCAAAAATTAGCTTTATTGTGGTGTAATTCATAGTAAGCTGCATATTTTAATTTCATACGTTTTGACACTCGGATATGCCTGTGAAACCATCACCATAATCAGCCTAGTGAACACCCGGGGTTCCCTCTTGGTCATCTGTCCCTGCCCGCGCTCATCCCCAGGCAAGCACTGATCTGCCTTCTGTCACTACAGATTACTTTGCGTTTCCTGTCATTTGCACAAATGGAATCGTATAATATGTACTTTCTGTGTAGCTTTTTTCACTCATTGCAATTATGTTTGAGATTTATCTGTGTGGTTTGGTTTGTCAATGGGTATTTCTTGTATGGCTGCATGGTACTCCAGTGTATGAGTGTACCACAGTTTTCCGTTCACCTGCTCGTGGGCATTTATGTGGTTTGTGGTGTTGGCTCTTACAGGTAAAGCTGATTCGAACATTCTGCACAAGTCTTTGGATGAATGCTTTTCTTTCTCTTGAATAGATGTCTAGGAGTGGAGTGGCTGGATGCCACGGTAGCCATATGTGAAACTTTTTAAGAAACTGCCAATGCGATTGTATGGTTTTATATTCCACATCCTCCCCAGCACTTGGTATGGTTGGTCTTTTTAATTTCAGATCCTCTAATAGGTGTGTGGTGATAGATGGAATTGTGGTTTTAATTTGCATTTCCCTGTTGGCTAACGATGTTGAGCATCGTTTCATCTGTTTATTCTCCATCTCCCATAGTAAGCATTGAGTTCAAATCTTTTACTCACTTTTAATTGGGTTGTTTATTTTCTTATTATTGAGTTTGGGAGTTTGTTGTATATTCTGGATATAAGTCCCTTATTAGATATGTGATCTGTAAATGTTTTTTCTGAGCCTTTGGATTGTGTGTTCATTCTCGTAATAGGTTTTCGAATAGCAGAAGTTTTTAATTGTGAGGAAGTGAAATTTATGGTTTTTTTTTTTTAATGGATCCTGCTTTTGGTGTCATATATAAGATTTACCTCACTTAAAGTCACAAGGGTTTTTAGAGTTTGTAAGGTTTGCATTTGGGTCTATTACCTATTTTATTTGGGTTTATGGTATGAGATATGATTCAATGTTTACTTTTTGTGTATGTGGATAATCAGTTTTTTCCAGACTGTTGAAAAGACTTTCCCTTCTCTTGTTTGCTGAGAGTTGCTTAAATCATGAATGAAAGTTGGATTTTGTTTTTTCTGCACCTATTGAGAATCTTTTTGTGTGATGGTCTGTTAATATGATAGCGTATACTGATTGATTTTAAAGTGTTACATCAATCTTGTGTTCTTGGGATAAACCCCACGTGGTCGTGATGTATTATCATTTTTATATGTGGTTGAATTATTTAATGGATATATAACTGTTGAGTTTGTTGTATTCCTGAATGAATATTCCTGAATGAATGTATGTCGTTTGTATCACTCAAGAAATTGCCCATCTAAGTTGTTGAATTTATTAGCATAAAGTTATTCATAATACTCCCTTATCTTTTCAACATCTGTGAAGCATGAAGTGATGTCACCTTTCTCATTTCTGATACTGGTAATTTGTAGCTTTTTTTTAACTGAACAATCAGCAGTTTATCAACTGTATTGATCTTCTCAAAGAAATAGTTTTTTGGTTTTATTGATGTACTTTTTTTTCATTGACTTCCACTCTTTATTCTTTCTTTTGCTTTTTTTTTTTTTTTTTTTTTTTTTTTTTTTTTTTTTTTTTTTTTTTTGAGACAGAGTCTTGCTTTGTGGCCCAAGCTAGAATTCAGTGGGTGCAATCTCAGCTCACTGAAAACTCCACCTCCCTGGTTCAAGCGATTCTCCTGCCTCAGCCTCCCGAGTAGCTCGGATTACAGGCATGCGCCACCATGCCCAGCTAATTTTTGTATATTTTTAGTAGAGACAGGGTTTCACCATGTTGGCCAGGCTTGTCTCGAACCCCTGACCTCAGGTTATCCACCCACCTCGGCCTCCCAAAGTGCTGGGATTACAGGCGTGAACCACTGTATCCAGCCTCTTTTGCTTACATTGGGTTTGATTTTCTTTTCTTTTTTAGGTCTTTTAAGGTGGAAGCTGGAGTCACTTATCTGTGACCTTCTTTTCTAGTATAAGCATTTAGTATTATAAATTTCCCTCTAAGTCCAGCTTTAACTGTATCCCAGAAATTTTGATATACTGTATTTTGATTAAGTTTAAAATAATTTATAATTTTCCCTTTGATTTCCTTTTTGACACATAAGTTTAGAACTATGCTATTTCATTTCCAGATATTTGGGCATTTTCCAGAGCTCTTTCTGCTGTTGATCATTAATTTAAATTCTTTGTTGTCAGAGGACATCTTCTATGTTTTGGATCCTTTTAAATTTATTGAGACTCCTTCATGGCCCCGAATACGGTTGGCAGTTGTTGCATGTGCACTTGAATTTGTGTTCTGTTGCTCCACGAAGTGTCCTATAAGCAGCAATGACTGTGTTATTTGAGTCGCCTATATTATCATCCTCTTTCTGTCTACTTGCTCTGCTAATTATTGAGAGACCAGCCTGGGCAACAAAGTGAGACACCGTCTCTACAAATAATCAAAACCTTAGCCATGCATAGTGGCGCATGCCTGAAATCCGAGCTACTCGGGAGGCTGAGGTAGGAGGATTTCTTGAGCCCAGGAAGTCAAGGCTGCAGGGAGCTATGATTGTGCCACTGCATTTGAGCCTGGGCGGCAGAGCAAGACCCTGTCTCAAACAAATTCTTGATAGTGGTGTTGAAACCTCTGACTGTAATTGCAGATTTGTCTGTAGTTTTTCCTCGCCTTTCTATCAGCTTTTGCTTCATGTGTTTTGAGACCCTGCGCTCATGTCGTGCATGCTCTTGTCTGGTTGACCCCTGTGTCATCATGAAATGACCCTCTTTATCCCTAGACTGCGACTTGAAATCGATTCCTGCTTTCCTTTGATTAGTTTAGCATGGGATATCTTCTTTCACCTGGCTACTTGTTACCTAGTGTGCCTTATACTTAAATTAGCTTCCTTGGAGATTTCCGTAGGATCAAAGTGTCTGCTTTGACATATTTATTAACTCTAAAAAAGTAATAGCTTCTCAGTGGAGAAACCACCCTATCTATGTGACAAAGCTCGGGCTGTCAGTGGCAAGGCAGATTGGCATCACGTACCCTTGATACAACACCCTGAGAAGGCTGTCACTTCTGCGATATTCCTGCCAAAAATGCATCTCCCCATTCCAATCGTGAGAACATCCCGGGCACGCGCAAACGGAAAAACTCTACAAAGTGACTGGTCAGTGCATTCAAAGGCAAAAAGCTCACGGAAGACGAGAGAAGACAGGAGCAGTGACAGCTAAAAGCAGTGGGGAATCCTGCAAGGCGCAAAGAACATGAGCAGAGAAACTGCAGAAGCTGAGTGAGGGCAGCTGTGAAGTTGGTATGTTCAAAGCAGAAGAGATGCCAAAGGCAAACCCAAACGTTACGGTATCTTTGAAATTCAGTGAATTCATGCAGTTGCCACTGAACACTGCAGTGTCGGCAGGAATGAGTCCGTAGACATTACCAAGAGTGAAGGAGGCCAGGCTCGCAGAGCACACCTGGCCAGGCTCCGACTGGGGAGGTTCGGGAGCAGATGAGACTCGTGGGGGTGAGGAGGTCAGACGCATGGGGACAACAATGGGGGGGCTCCGGGGCCTGGAGATGACCCGGTGCTCGTTGTTGACATAAGTAAGAAACCCATCGCCTGCTCACACCTGAGCTGTGCGCACGACTGAGTGTGTGTTATGCCACTGTCAAGGCAGGTGTGCAGCCTGCTCACTGGTCGCAGACGCTTCCAGCTGTTGACAGTGTGTGCACTGACTGACTGCTGAGTCGGGGGAACTTGCCTGAAGCCACGTGGTGAGTGCCTTCTTGAGTCCCCTGGGTTCTGCGTGTGTGGCCTGCCCCATTTGGTGAAGACGTCAGCCGTCTCCGAGGGCCCTGCGTGCAACCTGGGCCGCTGTCTGCTCCAGACCACAGCCTGTGCTCTCAAAAACACCAGCAGCCTCCTTCTGCCTCCCTGGTCCACACCACAGCCTGTGCTCACCAGCAGCCTCCTTCTGCCTCCCTGGTCTGAGCCTCCCTCGTGGCTGTGACTGCGTTCAGGGCTGAGCATCTCACTCCCTTATCTGCCCAGGATCCAGCCTTGTGGTCTGGCAGTAAAATGTAGCTGCTCCAGCTGGTTAATCGCTCTCCCAGCTGCGAGGGCATCTGGTCAGGCGAGGTCTGAGTGCGTCTCGCTGGCGATTGGCATGGAGGAGCTGCACTTGTAGCATCCATGGGGCTGGGATGCCATCAGGCAAATGAATAAAACATCCTGGGTGAAGGAGCCGGGGTTGCCCACCCCACATCAGAGAGACAGGGCGGCCTCAGATGAGCCTGCCCCACTGCCACGGCCGGCCACTGGGTGCAGGCTGACCGCCCTGCTGCCCTCCGGGGCCCTCTGCTGCCCCTGCCTCCACACTCATCCTTCCTGGCCTGGCCCCTGCCCCTCACCCAGCATGGGGGACCCTCAGATAGAGCCCCGGCTGTCTCACAGGCAGGGCAGGGGCAGCGCTGTCAAGGGGAATCCACAGCCCCTAGGCACAGCCCCCACCCCTTCCCTGGGTGCCACCTTCAGCTGAGTGTTTCTAGATCTCACAGACACAGAGCTGAGACGTGCCCCCAGACAGTGGGAGCTCAGCCGGGTGGCACAGCCGGAAACAGGAGCACTGGGCACAACATCGCCCCTGGCAGAGGTCTGGACACACAGCCAGTAACCGAGGAGTCACAGGCTTTCCCTGTGGCACCTGGAGGCTGCATTGCAGGGGGAGAGGGAGCTGGAGAGGAGTGGCGTGGGCCACATCCCGTCTGCACTGTGGTTCAAACCTGCCGCCTGAGAGCCCCTTGGGGGTGGAGGATGCTGACCACAGATGCAGCTTCCAGGACCTCCCAGCCCCACTGCCTGAGCTTCGAAAGGGGCCTGAAGATGTACACTTTTATCAAACCCAGGGTGACTCCGTCACGAAAGTTGGTGATGGGACTGATTCTAAGCAGGGCATAAGGGGTCAGTTGTGTCCTGGGTGAGGGGGACTTGGGGGTGGCCAGAGAGCTCTGGGGCAGGTGGAAGACAGGCCTGCCCAGAGCAGGGTGGGTGTCAGCTGCGGCCAGTGCGCAGCAGTCAGGCCGCGCCAGGCTCCATTTGGAGCTGCTGCAGGGGCACCAGGGCACATTGGCACCCCCGTGCAGGGGAAGCCAAGGAGGCGGGCAGGTGGATGCCGCCATCCTGGCCTGGAGGGCTTGGGGATGATGTTGGAGCCCAGGTTTAGGAAAATGAAGACAAGGAGCTGGTGGGTCAGAGAAACGGGGGGTGTGGGGCTGCAGGGCATCCACAGGCCTCAGGAAGCTCACCCGTGGATGGAGGAGAACCTCAGGCAGCCGTGACACAGCCCCCGGCCCTGGACGCGTCAGGAACTTTATTTGTGGAAAGCACAGAGGAGCCAGCCAGGCCTGAGATGGCAGATGATTTAACATCTTGGGTTTTACCACCTTCCCCAGCCTGAGGGTGGTGATGGTTCATACACCGAACCACGAGGTCCCCACCCCCTGCCCACACCATCCCTCTTCCTGGGCGTGGCTCCCAGATAGTGGGGAGGGAGAGCTGCTGCAGCCTCCTCCCAGGGTCCCTGGGGCTAACCCTGGCAGGGGCCCTCCGTGTCTCTTCACAGGCCTGGGCTTTGTCTGGGCTCCTATCCCCCCACGAAGCTTATCCTGACAGCCGGGAGTTCAGACGGTGCCCCCAGGCCAGGCAAGCATCCGTGTTGAGTCACCTTGGAACATGGAGGCCCTCTTGGGGAGAGTGGCAGGGCACCTTCCTCACAGGTACAGGCCTGAGGGGGCCACAGGGGACCCGGACTCTCCAGGGAACTTGCCTTAGGCCGTTAACCTCCACAGTGGACAAGCTGCTGCGGGTAACACAGCCAGGACGGGAGTGAACTCTGGCCAAGGGCCCAGCACAGGCCTGGCCCCTCACCTGATGGCCACGGGTCCTAAGGGCCCCTCAACTCTGAGTGGCCTGTGCCCTGTTTGAGCTCTCCTCCCAGGTCACCCTGATCCCATCCAGTTCATGAGGTCATCTGCGGCAAACTTGCGGCAACCATGAGGGGCAGTGGGTCCACCAAACCCCATCCTGTGCAAGGCCCAGGATCAGCCTAAGGCCTGGACAGGCTCGGGGGAGAGAAGCCCTGGTTTCCAGGGGGGCCGTCCACGGACTACAGCTGCCCGGCCTGAGTGCAGTCAGTAGTGAGCCCCAAATTCAGCTGCCACCTTCTGGAGGAGGGTCTTGTGGTTCGCATATAGTGGGACGCGCCTGTCCACCACCTGCCATCGGATGGAGGCCCCCGAGTCGCAGGCGTGCAGGTTCTGGAAGAACAAGGTCAGACCTGACCCTCCCTGCCAGCCCTGCCTCTGCCCAGCTGAGCCCTACAGACTACAGCCTTCGAGGGCACCCTCACTTTACTCCTCGGTGAAATGGGAGGCAGGACCCCTGTGTCAGGTGCACCCACAAGGCCCTGAGGATCCTTCAGGGAAAGATGCAGGTGCAGCTTTGCCAGGAGCTGTTTAGCCTGCATATAAAGCCCGGGGTTATCGCATGGAACGTTCCCATGGCAGTTCTGAATTAGGAGCAAGCAGGATGGATCCAAGCACTGGGAGTCCACATCCCCATAAAAGGCTAAAAACCAGCAGCAGAGGTTGGGGGGGCGGGGGGGGCCTTGCCAGCCTCACCCCTGGATGCCGTCCTCGAGGCCTCCCTGGAGGATCCGGGGCCCTCATCATTGCCTGTCCAGTCCTGGCAGCTCTGGCCCTCTGCAGTGGCTCCCTGGCCTCTCCCTGTTACCCCCTTTGTCACTTTCTGGGCAACACTGTGATCCTGTAGCCTCTACTTTCTGGCCCTGGGCCCCAAGAGCATGGCCAGGTCCCTCCCTCGGACGCCCCAGAGGTGCGTCCAGAACCCCCTCCCTGCCTCCCCCCTCCCGGGAGGCCAAGTTCATACAGAGTTCAGCCTGTTTAGTTCCACGTCGTTCTGGTCCTGGAAGTGGATGCTGACGGCCACCGTCTCGATCCAGGCATTGTCCGTGTTCCTCGGGTCGTCCATGTAGCCTTTGTACACCTGGATGGGCAGGGTAAGCCCGACAGCAAGGGACTCCTGAGCGGTGCCCCAGCCCACCATGTGCCCTCCACCCTGCCCCAGCTCTGAGCACAGCTTCCACTATACACAGGACCCTGGCCCAACTCTCCCGAGCCTGCCCGGCGGAGCAGCCCAATGCTGGCTTCATCCTGAACAGTCTTTGCCCTGCAGAGACCTTGGAAACGTCTGCTCAGTGAAGGAAGTCAGCTTCAAAAGCCAACTGCTGTAGGAGTCCACTCATCACAGACGTCCAGAACCCGCAAATCCAAGGAGATGGGAAGCAGATTCGGGAGTGCTGGGGGGTGATGGAATGTTCTGGAACTGGAGAGAGGTGGTGGCTGCACAATGCTGTGAAGTGCTCCATGCCATGGATCACTTTTTTATTTTTTTGAGACAGTGTCACTCTGTTGCCCCGGCTGGAGTACAGTACTGCAACCTCCGCCACCTGGGTTCAAGCAATTCTCCTGCTTCAGCCTCCCAAGTAGCTGGGATTACAGGCATGCACCACCAGGCCTGGCTAATTTTTGTATTTTTAGTAGAGACAGAGTTTCACCACTTTGGCCAGGCTGGTCTCAAACAACTGACCTCAAGTGATCCGCCCACCTCAGCCTCCCAAAGTGCTGAGATTACAGGCGTGAGCCAGTGCACCCAGCCCGTGTAGCATGTTGTTATAAAGAGTGCCCATGAAGGGCTGGGTGCAGTAGCTCACGCCTGTAATCCCAGCACTTTGGGAGGCTGAGGTGGACAGATGGCTTGAGCCCAGGAGTTCATGACCAGCCTGGGCAACATGGCCAAACCCTGTCTCTACCAAAAATACAAAATATTAGCCCGGTGTGGTGTCTCACCCCTGTAGTCCCCGCTACCTGGGAGGCCGAGGCAAGAGGATTGCTTGAGCCCCGGAGGTGGGGGCTGCAGCGAGCCAAGATCGCACCACTGCACTCCAGCCTGGGTGACAGAATAAGACCTTGTTTCCAAAAAAAAGTGTGCATGCATTTGTGTGAGAGAGAACTGGAGCTGGAAGCTTTCTAAGGAAACATTGAGGTTTCTAAAGAAATAAACAAAAAGTCCCGGTACAGTCGGTCCCCAAGCTGGGCTTCCCAGCACCCTTGGGCGCAGCTGTGCCCCAGGCAAGGGTGGATGTGGGGAGGAGGGTGGCACCATGCCTCCAAGCCACGGTCACACCCGAAGGCAGCAAGGGTCCTCAGCCCATCCCCCTTGACTTCGGAGAAAATGGAACAGAGAGGGAGGGTGAGATGTCTGAGGGGCCTGCCCACAGCTATGCTTCCTGGTCCTCTGGGAGCTGTGCAACGTGGGGGCAGGGGCTGGGACCACCGTCACCTGGTGAAGCTGGGTGGGACTGCTGTCAACCAGTGGGGCTGGGGCAGGTCCCCAGTATCATGCTGTGTTCATCCCACAGCCCTGGGAACACACAGGTGGAGCAGAGCAAACAGGCCTGGAATACCTCCATGCTGCGCGCTAGCA
Source organism: Piliocolobus tephrosceles (assembly GCF_002776525.5). Classification (NCBI taxonomy): domain Eukaryota; kingdom Metazoa; phylum Chordata; class Mammalia; order Primates; family Cercopithecidae; genus Piliocolobus; species Piliocolobus tephrosceles. The sequence goes on from NC_045452.1 coordinate 34,910,894, forward strand.
AGTTCTCAAAGGACAGCCAGTGTTCCTGCCGGAGAATCCGCTTCAGCTTCCGAGGCAGCGTCTCCCCTGGCTCCCGGGAGCCCTGGACAGACAGAGGCAGGTCAACAGGGCACTGAAGTGGGACCTCAGGCTCCCCTGGCACCCGTCTCCACTGGCCTTCTGCCCGCCATGGGCAGCGGCCCAGCCCTGGGAGCCACAGGCAGGCGGCGTCTCGGGCTGGAGTGACATTGCCCAGAACCAGCCATCCACGTCAGCATGTGTGAGCCTGCCATGGCCCGAGCAGGGGGCACTGGGCTGCAGCCACAGCCCCCAGGATCCCCTCCCTGCTCCCCTGGTGCCTGCTCCGGGCATCGCCCCTCCCAGCTCACGCCCAGTGCAGCAGGCTGCTGCGGCCTGTCTGCATTCCCGTCGCTCCCAGTCCCACCCCAGCCCGGGCTGGGGCTGGCTGGGCTCCCAGATGCTCCCGAGCGCCACCTGCCTCAGGGACCCGACTCCAGCCCGAACCTCCTCTTCCCCACACGCATCTTTCCCATCCTATTTGTCATTCAAAGTCCCACTGAAACACCCATGGGCTTCTCATGAAGACTCTGCAGGCCATGTCAAGACAGTCCCACCTCAGCCCCGTGACACTCCCACCCTCCAGCATGAGTGCCCTGCAGAGCCAGGAACCCAGAAGACCCCTCAGAGTGCCTTTTTCAATGACCAGCCAGAGCCGACAGAGATGCTGGTGAGTGGAACCCCAAACCCCACGCACCCCACATGGAGAGGCCAAAGTGCCACAGAGCGGAGGGTGACTCGTGCCCCAGGGCTCGGTGTGTGCAGGCAGAGAAGCCACTAGGTGAGAGCAGCGGGGCAGCAAGGGGACCCCGAGGCCAAAGGCCCCCTCTGCTGCGAGGTTGGTTCCAGCTGTGGAGTGAGGCCCCCAAAGCACTGGGACTCAGCAGCTGGGCCTGGGCTCTAGAATCCGCGTTCCTGCCCTGAGGCCCTTGTGGCACTACTGCCCTGCACACCACCATAGCACACACACCCCCACCAGGCCGTGAGCTCGGGGGTCACAGAAATGCAGCAGCTTCTTGCTGAGTTGTTGTGAGTCACAGACTCCCCAGATCAGGTGCAGAGGAGAGGCCCTGAGGGACAAGCTGCACCCCAGAGGTCCTGCGCCATGGCCAGGCCTGGCAGGACTCAGACCTCCTGGCAGGACCAGCCTCTTCCATCCCCTACAGTGAGGGGGCTGGAGGGCTGCAGAGCCCCTGCTGGCCTGGGAGGAAACAGGAGCTGTTGGAGCCACAGGAACAGGAAAGACCCAGGCCATCTATCCCGATCGTGTCCCAGGCCACCCCTCCCACAGGACCCTGGGGTGCGCTCCAGCCTCAGCCCCACAACCAGCCACTGCCCCTGAACTAAGGGGCCTGTGCCTGCCCCTGCATGACACTGTCCTGTGTTTATGGCTCAGCACCTAGCCCTGAAGGTCAGGAGCAGGTCGGTGTCTGAGACACCGGTGAGGAGCTACCTCTGGCCCCAACACCCTGAACCCCACAAGGGGAGCCCAGGTAGCCTCCAGCCTGTGCCTGGGACACAGTAGGTGCCCCATTAGTGTTTATGCACCAAAAGATCATCTGGTGGGTTTTTCCAACCGCAATGTGAGGAAACGGGAGGAGGAGGAATGTTTTCTACAAACAAAACAGGCTGGGGTCTCAAACCCTCCCTGCCCGGGGGCTGGTGCTCAGTCCGTGGGTAGAATGGATGAATGGACGAGTGACCCACAGACAGCCCAGTGGACAGAGGCCCACGCGCTGCAGCCTTACCCCAGGCAGGGCCCAGTGCTCAGAGACAGGGAGCTTCACCACCAGCACTTCTAGCATCTTCTTTATGCTCTTTCTGCAGATGGCTCCATCCTCATTCCGCCTCCACCTGCAGAGGGAGCAACCACAGCTGCCCAGGACCCGCTGTGGCCTTCACCCTCCCCTGCACTTCGCTGGGGCTGGCCCTGCCTGGGGCCGGGCGGTGTCAGGTCCACCGCAGGCTCAAACTCTGTTCTTTTTCAAGTTCTTCATCCCCAGGGAAAAGACTGAGCTAGTAACCACTCAGGGGATGTCCTTCCTCACTTCCGTCAACAGCTGGGAGGACAAGAGAGAGCCCCAGCCTTCATGGAGAATTTTTTTAAACATTAAAAGATTAAAACCCTTCGAGAGGTACCTGCCCTTTGACCCAGCTTTGCAGTTTGATCACTCTTAGAAAATGCCCAGTGAGGTGACATTGGGTGACGTGCGGTGCCAGGTGCCGCCCAGGGGTGATGTGAGGTGCCGAGTGCCACTCGGACATGCCAGGGAGAGGCCAAAGGACCAGGGAGCAGAGGCTTTGACTCGCACCCCAGGGCCATGTCTGCATAGCCAGAGAAAACACTGGGTGAGAGTGCCTGGGCAGCAAGGGGACCCTGAGACCAAAGGCCCCTCCAATGGGGGAGGTCCCGGCTGTGGAGGCATAGCCCCCAGAGAGCACGGGGCACAGCAGCTGGGCCTGGGCCCCAGAATCCCACTGCTGCCCAATGTGGGCAGCAAGAACCCCCAGCAGTTTCCTCAAGGATGGAGGCGTCTGCACCCGCACGGAAGGCGGCCTGTGCTGGGGTGAGAGCAGTGGGCCGGCTGCTGGAGTGCAGAGGACTGAGTCTGAGGGGTGAGTGTGGAGCTGTGTCGCTGTCTGTGGATGGGGGTGGGGGTTGAGCGTGGGGCTGCGTCCCTCTGGAGGGGGTTCCTCTAATGGGCTGGGACCAGCAGAAAAGTGAAGGCAGCCCCGGGAGAGGGGCATGCTCCTGGGATCTTCCTCCAGGACGGGGAGCATGGACATTCCTGCCCCGTTTCAGGTGTATTCATGTTTAGCCACAGACGCCCCTCACATCCCCCTGATGGGCACCAAGTACCAAGCACCAAAGCCGCCCTCCTGGCCCCTGGGCACCGGGGAGTGGCAGCAGCCCCTGGTGAAGGTGGGAGCGGCCGCGTTGCTGAGGTGCTGGTGCCCGGCAGGCGTGAACTCACCGCGTGACCATGGGGTACAGCGTGTGGTTGGGTCCAAAGCAGCTGAGGCTCCCGCGCCCACGCAGTCCCGTCCGGCCCATGGGGTTCCTGGGAGGCAGAGGGGTCAACTCAGTCCACTGTCCACCACTGGGGGAGCAGGACAGGGCGGGGAGGGCAACTGAGAGGGGACAGCGGGCGTCAGAAACCGGCGCACAGTGGGATGGCGTTCAGGCTTCTTTAGGGACCTGCTCTGGCCTGCAGGGGAGGATCCCCTTGGGACCCCCAAGCAGTAAGACCAAGGCTCTGGGTTACCTTGGGGTCACCTGGTGGGGGAAGGGTCTCCCTGGGAGCAGAAGTCTGGCCACTGCAGGCCCGCAAGGGGCTAAAGTGGCCACCTTCTCCCTGTGGAGCGTGGAACTAGCTGACTGCTCGGGCCAGCACTTTGCGTCCAAAGGCCCCAGCACACGAGAGCATGGTCTCCATCCTGGCAGCCTTCCGAGGCGCAGCATGGGAGCCAGGCCAGACACCCATAGACCCTGTGTCCGTGAGGCCGCAGGTCATAGACCACACAGACCCCCGGCAGCGTGTGCTAACCACAGGCAGCAGGAGCCACAGGTGCTTCCCCTTGGGCCAGGCTGGTCTCCCTGACACCATGAGGTCCTATATGAAACAGCAAGTTCTAGAAACGGGCCAGTTCCTGTGAATGCACCACTAAAACAGAAGGAAGAAACGCACCGCTGCTCGCATGCGGTGGGGGTGGCCTCCACGTCTACAGAAAGTCCCCAGCAGCGTCCCCACCACCAGTGTCCCCATCACCATCTCCACCACCATCCCCGCCACCAGCATCCCTGCCACAGTGGGGACAGTGCTATCATTCCTCCACCATTCCACTCTGGCCTCCAGACCCCACGAGAGCTGCAGCCTCCAACCCACCCCTCACGGGCCTCCTCTCTGCACAGCCTGGACTCCATCCTCCTGAGTCCGCGTGGCCGTGCCTGGCTGCCCTGGGACAGCTGACCACCTCTAGCACTGGCAGCCACCAGCCAGGCCTGCGCCACCGTCCCCGACCCTGCCTGGCGTGGCAGCCTCCAGCTGGCCTGCCTCCGCCCAGCCCCTCCTCTCTGTTGCCCCCCAGCAGCCGCCCTGCTCCTGCCCAGCTGTCAGGGGCCCCAGCTCTCGTTGCACCGCTGTGCAGACCTGCCTGCGTCCGTGGTGATCAGAGTCCACACCAGAACCTGCCCAGTGTGTAGGGCCCACCTGGCCGGGGCTCTCAGACAGCCCTCCCAGCTCACTCTGCGGTCTCCTCTGTGGCCGGGGGTCCTTGCACGGTGGGGCCCAGGCAGCCTCCCCAGAAGCTGCTCAGAAACCAGAGCCCCGGCCCCACCAAGCTATGGAGCTGGCACCACATGCAGCAAGGCCCGGGGACCTCAGCTCCAAGGCTGGGGCTCACTCAGGGTTCCTGCGAGGGCCACTGCTACGTCCCCTCAACCCCAAGCCCGTCTCTCACTTCCGTCTACCCCGCCCTTGCCAGCCACCATTCTCCTTCCTGTACTCACACCACTGAGCGGGCAGAACCCGGAACCAAGGCCATGGACAAACTGGGCACTGGGCAGAGCTGCACTGAGCTCCAGAAGGAGAGGAAGGCGGCGGTCCTGCTGCTGGGAGCAACGCTGCCTCGTCTCCCTGCAACTGCTGTTCACGCTGAGTGCAGCGCACTGGTCAAGAAGCTCACAGAGGAGGCCACACGCTCTGCCTGGCACGAGTCCACCCCCACAGGAAGCTCTGGGCCCCAGGGCCCTGCTGTCATCTCACTGTCCCTGTCCCTAGCCGGCCAGTGGCAGAGCCAGGAGGGAGGTCAGGGGCCTGACAGCTCCTCCCGTTAAGCCACATGCACGCCCGCTCCTCCCTGGAGAAAACAAACGCTATGCACCCTTGCTTCTCAGTCAGCCTGAGTGGGCCGGGCAGCAGGGGCTTCCGACCACCACGCTGCCCTCCCCGCACCGCAGCCCCCACCCCACAGCCGAGTCTTCAGCTGCTGTCACTGTGCCCTGATCTCTGAGCCCCCGGTGATCGTCTCCTCCATACGGTTCTCAACCCCTCATCTCCCTGCTGTATGCCCGGTAGCTCCATCATGACGTCAAGGCACAGGCCCGTCCATAAACCTACCCACACAACCCCAAAGCATGAAAACAGCAACACTCCAGCTGCAGCAATCACATGTTCATTCACTCATCCACTCACAGCTCCAGAAATGCAGGAGGGTTGTGGGGTGGAGAGCTGGCCTTTGGGTTGAACAAGGCAGAATCTTTGCTGACCTGACCTCAATCCATTTCAGAAAGAGCGGGCAAGACAAGCCCAAGTGGAGTGGATTCAAAAGAGGAAGGGACAAGTGGGCAGGGGCCAAGGAGACGGTGTGTTTAAAGAGCTATGTCAGCAGGAGCAACGCAAGAGGGCAGGAGGACCTGGGTGCAGGAGGAGCAGTATGCTCGGGATGAGCTCCTTGAGAGGCAATGGGAGACGGGTCTAGCACAAAGGTGCACTGGGGTGAACAATGCCCACAAATTTATGTCCTTCCCAGAACCTCAGAATCTGGCCTTGTTCAGAAATAGTGTCTGCAGGTTTAATTAGTTAAGATGAAGCTACACTGAAATAGGGTTGGCCCTAAACCCAGTATGATTTAGAATCCTAAGAACAGAAGACACAGACACATGCAGGGAGAGGCCATGTGGCTAGGGGGCAGAGATCAGGGTGATGCATCCACAAGCCAAGCAATGCAGAGGGTTGCCAGGAACACCAGGAGCTGGAGAGGCAGCACGGGGTCTCCCCTCAAGCCCTCAGAGGGAGTGTGGCCCTTGATTTCAGACTCCTGGCCCTCAGAACTGTGAGATAATCCATTTCTGTTAAGCCCCCCAGTTTGTGGTACTTAGTTACAACAGCCATAGCAAACTAATACAGTGAGGGGGCTGGCCCCAGACGGACGTGGGGGACAGTCACTCCTGTACCAGAAAGGGCATCTGAGTGTGTGAGTGACTTGAGTCAGACAAGCTCACACAGGCTGCTATTGTGAATGGGCCAAGAGGGTTAGGGTTAAGGTTAGGGATTAGGGTTGGGTTAGGGTTACAGTTAGGGTTAGGGGTTAGAGTGAGGGGTTAGGATTAGGGTTAGGGTTAGGGGTTAGGGTTAGAGTTAGGGGTTAGGATTAGGGTTAGGGTTAGGGTTAGAGTTACAGGTTAAGGTTAGGGTGAGGGGTTAGGTTAGGGTTACAGTCAAGCAGCTGCAACAACCCAGTGTAGAGATTGGGGCCACAGAGGACATTTCAATTTCAAGAATCAGCGTGTTGCCAATCCCACTCCAACAAAAGTGCAATAAAATTAGAAGATGATAACAAAGAATGGCTTAAAAACTGTAAATAGCAGACAAGGCATAGTGACTCAGGCCTGTAATCCCAGCATATTGGGCGGCCAAGGAGGGTAGATCCCAAGGTAAGGAATTCAAGACCTGCCTGACCATCATGGTTAAACACCATCTCTATTAAAAATACAGAAAGAATTAGCTGGCATGGTGGCACATGCCTGTAATTCCAGTGATTCGGGAGGCTGAGGCAGAAGAATTGCTTGAACTGGGACCCTGTAGGCGCAGTTTGCAGTGAGCCAAGATCGCACCACTGCACTCCAGCCTGGGCTACAGAGTGAGACTCTTTCTCAAGATTTAAAAAACGAAATGTACATCACTAAATAATCACATGAAGATTATGCTGGGTGTGGTGGCTCACACCTGTAATTCCCAGCACTTAGGGAGGCAGAGGCAGGAGGATTGCTTGAGCCCAGGAGCTTAAGACCTACCTGGGTAATAGAGTGAGACCTCATTCTCCACAAAAAGAAAAAAAAGAGCAAAACAAAAGTGTAAAATGAAGATTATAATGAAATTTATAAAGTGAAAAATAAAATCTCTACACATCAAAACTTAAGGGATACAGCCTACCAGGTCTTAGAGAGAATTCATAGTCTTATGTACCCTTATTAAAAAACCAGGAAAATTGAATAAAAATGAGCTCTAACACATAAGAGCAAATCCATAAGAAGTAGAAAGGAAGGAAAGATAACAATAAAAGCAAAAATGGATGAGATAGAAAAATTAAGATAATCAACAAATCCAAAAGTTAGTTTTTTGAAAAGATTACAAAATTAACCACTGGCAAGAATAATAAAAAAAAAAAAAAAGAAGAGAAATACATAATAAATATCAATGCTCAAAGGAGAAATTACTTTATATTTATGTGAGAGATTTTTTAAATCATAAAAGAGTATTATGGATATCTGTGACACAATATATTTCAAAAGTCAGATGAAATGATAATTTTCCAGAAAATTTACAATTACTAAAAAGGACCCAAGAAGAAACAGGAAATAAGGTTCCAAAAATCATTATGGAAGATAAAGTAGTTAGAAATCTACTTGCTCAAAATATGTTAGACCAAACAGTTTTATAAGTGAGTATTGTCAGATAAGAAACAAATAATTATCTTCACCTCATTCAAAGAGTTCCAAAGAAGAGAAAAGAAGGAAAGCTGACCAGCTCATTCATTGAGATGGGTATAACCTCATACCAAAACTAAAGTAACACAGTACAAGAAATATAAATTAAAGGCAAATTCCACTTTTGAACATAGATTTTTTTAAATCTTAAATAAAATGTTAGTAAATTAACTCCAGCAGTATATTAAATATAACAGAAGAGTTTATTCTAGGAATGCAAGGATGGCTCAACACTGAAGAAGCTATAAAAATAATTCACACATTGGCTAAAGGGGAAACATCTTATAACTATCTCAACGACAGAAAAACCACTTAGTAGCATTCAGCTCCTGACACACTGGGACTAGATAGAAACATTCCTAATCTGATAAAAAGTATTTATAAATTTCTTCAGGAAATACCATACTTAATGGTGAAATGTTGATAGCATTCCCATTAACTCAGAAACAAGGAAACCTGTTAATATTAGCAATATTCTAAATTACACTGAAGAATTTGCCCAGCACAATAAGGCAAAAAAAAAAAAAAAGGAATGAGTCATGATTATTGTAAAGAGAAAGATAATATTGTTATTTGCAGAATATATATTATTTACATAGAAAATCTACAAGCACATTTATGTAATTAATGAGAAAGTTTAACAAAGTTGTTAGATAAAAAGCATACAAAATTAATAATGCCTCTATGTATTTTTTAAAAATTGAAAATAGAAAAAATATTATAGGCCAGGAGTGGTGGCTCACGTCTGTAATCCCAGCACTCTGGGAGGCTGAGGCGAGTGGATCACCACGTCAGGAGATTGAGACCATCCTGTCTAACACGGTGAAACCCCGTCTCTACTAAAAAAATACTAGAGTGAAATTCCATCTCAGCTGGGCGCAGTGGCTCAAGCCTGTAATCCCAGCACTTTGGGAGGCCGAGACAGGCAGATCACAAGGTCAGGAGATTGAGACCATCCTGGCTAACACAGTGAAACCCCATCTCTACTAAAAAAAATACAAAAGAAAACTAGCCAGGCGACGTGGCGGGTGCCTGTAGTCCCAGCTATCTGGGAGGCTGGGGCAGGAGAATGGCGTAAACCCAGGAGGCGGAGCTTGCAGTGAGCTGAGATCCGGCCACGGCACTCCAGCCCAGGCCACAGAGTGAGACTCCGTCTCAACAAAAAAAAAAAAAAAAAAAAAAAA